>NW_024609601.1:207500-247693 GCF_018296145.1 Oncorhynchus tshawytscha | reverse complement strand
ACATTTGTAATGTCTTCATTCATTTGGAACTTTTGTGAGTGTAATGTTTACTGTTAATTTTTATTGTTTATTTCACTTTTGTATATTATCTATTTCACTTGCTTTGGCAATGTTAACACATGTTTCCCATGCCAATAAAGCCCCTTGAATTGAATTGACAGAGAGAGAGAGAGGGAGAGAGACAGAGACTGAGAGAGAGAGACAGAGAGACAAGAGAGAGAAAGAGATAGAGGCATGTTCACATCAGATAAATATTTAACATGGTCCTCTACATTAGCCTTGTTACAGACACAACATGTAGTCTTGTTATAGATGTTATAAATATTTAACCACACAAATTCTTTATCTCTCTGACTCTCGTATTCCCTCTCAATTCAATTCAATTCAATTTAAGGGCTTTATTGGCATGGGAAACATGTGTTAACGTTGCCAAAGCAAGTGAGGTAGGTAATATACAAAAGTGAAATAAACAATAAAAATGAACAGTAAACATTACACTCACAGAAGTTCCAAAGGAATTAAGACATTACAAATGTCATATTATGTGTATATATATATATATATATATATATATATATATATATACATACAGTGTTGTAACGATGTACAAATGGTTAAAGTACACAAGGGAAAATAAATAAATAAATAAATGTGTGTGTGTGTGTGTGTGTGTGTGTGTTCGTGTGCAGAGCCGTGCAAAGACCTTTCATGGGGCAGGTGCCCCCTCCCCCCCACAAAAACAACTTTCATAATTCATATCTTGAAATTCATATTTTTGAGCATAGGCCTATTTATTTCTGCAACAACACACTCATCATCACACAGTGTAAGTACGCTAGTTACAGGGCCTCCTAAAGACATGAGGTACAGGGCCTCCTAAAGCCATGAGTTACAGGGCCTCCTAAAGCCATGAGGTACAGGGCCTCCTAAAGACATGAGGTACAGGGCCTCCTAAAGACATGAGGTACAGGGCCTCCTAAAGACATGAGGTACAGGGCCTCCTAAAGACATGAGGTACAGGGCCTCCTAAAGACATGAGGTACAGGGACTCCTAAAGACATGAGGTACAGGGCCTCCTAAAGACATGAGTACAGGGCCTCCTAAAGACATGAGGTACAGGGCCTCCTAAAGCCATGAGGTACAGGGCCTCCTAAAGACATGAGGTACAGGGCCTCCTAAAGACATGAGGTACAGGGCCTCCTAAAGACATGAGGTACAGGGCCTCCTAAAGCCATGAGTGGCATGGGGAAAAGAGGTTGGGCCATCAACTGATCACTGATGCTGATGATTGATGTAAATCTGCTCGTTAGCTACTGATTTGGATTTACAGGGCAGGCCAACGGTCGCAACCAAACTTGGCGATGTGGTGTGTGTGTGTGTGTGTGTGTGTGTGTATGCACTCTAGTTAATGAGCTCCAGTAATCTTTCCGCTCAACTGACATCTAATCATGTAGATGTCGACTGTTAATAGTTCACAGCATCAACTGACCCAATGGGACAGATGGAAAGACATTGTGTGTGTGGGCCTGTGTGTGTGTGTGTGTGTGTGTGTGGGCCTCCTAAAGACATGAGTGTGTGCGGCGTGCGTGCCTGTGTGTGCCATGTGTGGCATGTGGTGTGTGTGGTGTGGGCCATCAGTGAGTGAGACCCATGCTGATGATTGACTGTAAGCCTCCTGAGCTACCTGATTTGGTGATGGACTGACTACTGTACCAGCCTCCTGACAAGCCTATTGGTGATGGACTGGTACTGTACCAGCCTCCTGACAAGCCTATTGGTGGTGGACTGACTACTGTACCAGCCTCCTGACAAGCCTATTGGTGGTGGACTGAACTGACCAGCCTCTAAAGCATGGTGATGGACTGACTAATAGTTCCAGCCTCCTGACAAGCCTATGGTGGTGGACTGACTACTGTACCAGCCTCCTGACAAGCCTATTGGTGGTGGACTGACTACTGTACCAGCCTCCTGACAAGCCTATTGGTGATGGACTGACTACTGTACCAGCCTCCTGACAAGCCTATTGGTGATGGACTGACTACTGTACCAGCCTCCTGACAAGCCTATGGTGGTGGACTGACTACTGTACCAGCCTCCTGACAAGCCTATTGGTGGTGGACTGACTACTGTACCAGCCTCCTGACAAGCCTATTGGTGGTGGACTGACTACTGTACCAGCCTCCTGACAAGCCTATTGGTGGTGGACTGACTACTGTACCAGCCTCCTGACAAGCCTATTGGTGGTGGACTGACTACTGTACCAGCCTCCTGACAAGCCTATTGGTGGTGGACTGACTACTGTACCAGCCTCCTGACAAGCCTATTGGTGATGGACTGACTACTGTACCAGCCTCCTGACAAGCCTATTGGTGATGGACTGACTACTGTACCAGCCTCCTGACAAGCCTATTGGTGATGGACTGACTACTGTACCAGCTTTCTGACAAGCCTATTGGTGATGGACTGACTACTGTACCAGCCTCCTGACAAGCCTATTGGTGATGGACTGACTACTGTACCAGCCTCCTGACAAGCCTATTGGTGGTGGACTGACTACTGTACCAGCTTTCTGACAAGCCTATTGGTGATGGACTGACTACTGTACCAGCCTCCTGACAAGCCTATTGGTGATGACTTCGTTTTTTATACAGGTTACAGTCCAAGTCAGAGGTTCTTCACAAGCATATACAAATATATTCACTGCTTTGATATGGACAAGCATATACAAATATCTTCACCAGCAGCATACCACCCTGCATACCACTCCTGGCTTGCTTCTGATGCTAAGCAGGGTTGGTCCTGGTCAGTTCCTGGATGGGAGACCAGATGCTGTTGGAAGTGGTGTTGGAAGGCCAGTAGGATGCACTCTTTCCTCTGGTCTAAAACAAAATGTATCCCAATGTCCCAGGGCAGTGATTGGCCCTGTGTAGGGTGCCGTCTTTCGGATGGGACGTTAAACGGGTGTCCTGACTCTCTGAGGTCATTAAATATCCCATGGCACTTATCGTAAGAGTAGGGGTGTTAACCCTGGTGTCCTGGGTAAATTCCCAATCTGGCCCTCAAACCATCACAGTCACCTAATAATCCCCAGTTTACAATTGGCTCATTCATCCCCCTCCTCTCCCCTGTAACTATTCCCCAGGTCGTTGCTGCAAATGAGAATGTGTTCTCAGTCAACTTACCTGGTAAAATAACGGATAAATAAATAAATATCTTCACTGCTTCGATATGGACAAGCACATTTGAATTGTAGTTTTTGTCAGGATCCCTGTGAGCTAACATCGTAATGTTCAAAATGCTTTGGATTGTAGTTTTTGTCAGGATCCCTGTGAGCTAACATCGTAATGTTCAAAATGCTTTGGATTGTAGTTTTTGTCAGGATCCCTGTGAGCTAACATCGTAATGTTCAAAATGCTTTGGATTGTAGTTTTTGTCAGGATCCCTGTGAGCTAACATCGTAATGTTCAAAATGCTTTGGATTGTAGTTTTTGTCAGGATCCCTGTGAGCTAACATCGTAATGTTCAAAATGCTTTGGATTGTAGTTTTTGTCAGATCCCTGTGAGCTAACATCGTAATGTTCAAAATGTCACACACAGTTTTTGTCAGTATCCCAGTGAGCTAACATCACCTAAAAGACAAAATGCTTTGGATTGTAGTTTTTGTCAGGATCCCTGTGAGCTAACCTCTGAAACCCCAATTCTCAACTTCCTCAATCTGTTCAATCCCTGTGAGCTCAATGTTCAAAATGCTTTGGATTGTAGTTTTTGTCAGGATCCCTGTGAGCTAACATCGTAATGTTCAAAATGCTTTGGATTGAAGCCACACAACAGGCTTTACACTCTATCAACTCTGCTATCGTACAGAACATCCTCCACAGCCAAAACACACACACACAGTCACACACAGTCACACACACAGTACATACACACAGTACACACACACACACACACCTGCCAAAAGACAAACAAACACTCCCATGTTGAAGCGTCCCATTGTTGAAGAGGACCTTGCTAACCTCTGAAACCCCAATTCTCAACTTCCTCAATCTGTTCAACCCCTCTGTGTGTGACTCACTATGTTTATTTCTCACAGTTCCTCCGCTTCCATGGAACCCAGAACCCCGTGCCTCTGGCCGCGGAGAGGAGGCCTGGAACAGCTAGCTAACCGTGGAACCCAGAACCCCGTGCCTTTGGCAGCGGAGAGGAGGCCTGGAACAGCTAGCTAACCGTGGAACCCAGAACCCCATGCCTTTGGCAGCAGAGAGGAGGCCTGGAACAGCTAGCTAACCGTGGAACCCAGAACCCCGTGCCTCTGGCCGCGGAGAGGAGGCCTGGAACAGCTAGCTAACCGTGGAACCCAGAACCCCGTGCCTTTGGCAGAGGAGAGGAGGCCTGGAACAGCTAGCTAAACGTGGGACCCAGAACCCCGTGCCTCTGGCCGCGGAGAGGAGGCCTGGAACAGCTAGCTAACCGTGGAACCCAGAACCCCGTGCCTCTGGCAGCGGAGAGGAGGCCTGGAACAGCTAGCTAACCGTGGAACCCAGAACCCCGTGCCTCTGGCAGCGGAGAGGAGGCCTGGAACAGCTAGCTAACCGTGGAACCCAGAACCCCATGCCTTTGGCAGAGGAGAGGAGGCCTGGAACAGCTAGCTAACCGTGGAACCCAGAACCCCATGCCTTTGGCAGAGGAGAGGAGGCCTGGAACAGCTAGCTAACCGTGGAACCCAGAACCCCGTGCCTCTGGCAGCGGAGAGGAGGCCTGGAACAGCTAGCTAACCGTGGAACCCAGAACCCCGTGCCTCTGGCAGCGGAGAGGAGGCCTGGAACAGCTAGCTAACCGTGGAACCCAGAACCCCGTGCCTCTGGCCGCGGAGAGGAGGCCTGGAACAGCTAGCTAACCGTGGAACCCAGAACCCCGTGCCTCTGGCAGCAGAGGAGGCCTGGAACAGCTAGCTAACCGTGGAACCCAGAACCCCATGCCTTTGGCAGAGGAGAGGAGGCCTGGAACAGCTAGCTAAACGTGGGACCCAGAACCCCATGCCTTTGGCAGAGGAGAGGAGGCCTGGAACAGCTAGCTAAACGTGGAACCCAGAACCCCATGCCTCTGGCAGAGAGGAGGCCTGGAACAGCTAGCTAACCGTGGAACCCAGAACCCCGTGCCTCTGGCAGCAGGAGGAGGCCTGGAACAGCTAGCTAACCGTGGAACCCAGAACCCCGTGCCTCTGGCAGCGGAGAGGAGGCCTGGAACAGCTAGCTAACCGTGGAACCCAGAACCTCGTGCCTCTGGCAGCAGAGAGGAGGCCTGGAACAGCTAGCTAACTGTGGAACACAGAACCCCGTGCCTCTGGCAGCAGAGAGGAGGCCTGGAACAGCTAGCTAACCGTGGAACACAGAACCCCGTGCCTCTGGCAGCAGAGAGGAGGCCTGGAACAGCTAGCTAACCGTGGAACCCAGAACCCCGTGCCTCTGGCAGCGGAGAGGAGGCCTGGAACAGCTAGCTAACCGTGGAACCCAGAACCCCGTGCCTCTGGCAGCGAAGAGGAGGCCTGGAACAGCTAGCTAACCATGGAACACAGAACCCCGTGCCTCTGGCAGCAGAGAGGAGGCCTGGAGCAGCTAGCTAACCGTGGAACACAGAACCCCGTGCCTCTGGCAGCGGAGAGGAGGCCTGGAACAGCTAGCTAACCGTGGAACCCAGAACCCCGTGCCTCTGGCAGCGAAGAGGAGGCCTGGAACAGCTAGCTAACCGTGGAACCCAGAACCCCGTGCCTCTGGCAGCGGAGAGGAGGCCTGGAACAGCTAGCTAACCGCGGAACACAGAACCCCGTGCCTCTGGCAGCAGAGAGGCGGCCTGGAACAGCTAGCTAACCGCGGAACACAGAACCCCGTACCTCTGGCAGCGGAGAGGAGGCCTGGAACAGCTAGCTAACCGCGGAACACAGAACCCCGTGCCTCTGGCAGCAGAGAGGCGGCCTGGAACAGCTAGCTAACCGTGGAGTCAAGTCAGTTAGAAAGCTTGTGTTTCCTGCCCATTCTGTTGAGTCACCGTATAGAGATCTACATGGAGTGATGTTGTTCTCTGTTCTGCCATGTGAAGGATCAGAGCTGAGTTCACCGGATGCTTGACAGTCACCCACCCTGGGATCCACACACCTGCAACATCATCTCTCTAACATGTGCTCTCTCTCTCTTTGTTTTGTGCCCAAATCACAGTCTGTTGTTTTTATAACACTGAGTTCTGTCCCTCACTCCGCAATACCTACAACTCCTCTGTTTAGACAGGCCCAGAGAGAAGCAGCTCCCCTCCTCTGTTTAGACAGGCCCAGAGAGAAGCAGCTCCCCTCCTCTGTTTAGACAGGCCCAGAGAGAAGCAGCTCCCCTCCTCTGTTTAGACAGGCCCAGAGAGAAGCAGCTCAGCTCCTCTGTTTAGAGGCAGGCCCAGAGAGAAAGCAGCTCCCCTCCTCTGTTTAGACAGGCCCAGAGAGAAGCAGCTCCCCTCCTCTGTTTAGACAGGCCCAGAGAGAAGCAGCTCCCCTCCTCTGTTTAGACAGGCCCAGAGAGAAGCAGCTCCCCTCCTCTGTTTAGACAGGCCCAGAGAGAAGCAGCTCCCCTCCTCTGTTTAGACAGGCCCAGAGAGAAGCAGCTCCCCCAGAGAGAAGCAGCTCCTCTGTTTAGACAGGCCCAGAGAGAAGCAGCTCCCCTCCTCTGTTTAGACAGGCCCAGAGAGAAGCAGGCCCAGCAGCCCCTCCTCTGTTTAGACAGGCCCAGAGAGAAGCAGCTCCCCTCCTCTGTTTAGACAGGCCCAGAGAGAAGCAGCTCCCCTCCTCTGTTTAGACAGGCCCAGAGAGAAGCAGCTCCCCTCCTCTGTTTAGACAGGCCCAGAGAGAAGCAGCTCCCCTCCTCTGTTTAGACAGGCCCAGAGAGAAGCAGCTCCCCTCCTCTGTTTAGACAGGCCCAGAGAGAAGCAGAGACAGGCCCAAAGCAGCTCCCCTCCTCTGTTTAGACAGGCCCAGAGAGAAGCAGCTCCCCTCCTCTGTTTAGACAGGCCCAGAGAGAAGCAGCTCCCCTCCTCTGTTTAGACAGGCCCAGAGAGAAGCAGCTCCCCTCCTCTGTTTAGACAGGCCCAGAGAGAAGCAGCTCCCCTCCTCTGTTTAGACAGGCTCAGAGAGAAGCAGCTCCCCTCCTCTGTTGACATTACATGACTTGGCTGATAGAAGCATCGTGACCATTACATGACTTGGCTGATAGAAGCATCGTGACCATTACATGACTTGGCTGATAGAAGCATCGTGACCATTACATGACTTGGCTGATAGAAGCATCGTGACCATTACATGACTTGGCTGATAGAAGCATCGTGACCATTACATGACTTGGCTGATAGAAGCATCGTGACCATTACATGACTTGGCTCATTCTATGTAGTATTCTAGTGCTGTGGTATTGGAACACAGCCACTGTGAGTCATCAGGCCTATTGTCCATCCTCATTCACACATTAATTAATAGTTAGTGAGTGTTCCCTTGCAGCTCAGTTGGTAGAGCATGATGCTTGCATCTCCAGGGTTGTAGGTTCGATTCCCATGGGGGACCAGTATGAAAATATATGCTCTCACTACTGTAAGTTGTTCTGCATAAGAGTATCTGCTAAATGACAAATGTAAAAATGTAATCCACAATGTGTGTCAATCTAGATCAGGGATGGGCAACTTTGATGAGGGGCCACATAAAGCCTGAACTCATCATGAGGTACTGCAGCTCACGGTTATGAAAATCCATTTGAAAGTCTCTAAAAGAAGATAGGATAGGTAGAGTGTTAAGGAGAGAAGATAGGATAGGTAGAGTGTCAAGGAATGAAGATAGGATAGGTAGAGTGTCAAGGAAAGAAGATAGGATAGGTAGAGTGTCAAGGAAAGAAGATAGGATAGGTAGAGTGTCAAGGAAAGAAGATAGGATAGGTAGAGTGTCAAGGAAATAAGATAGGATAGGTAGAGTGTCAAGGAAAGAAGATAGGATAGGTAGAGTGTCAAGGAAATAAGATAGGATAGGTAGAGTGTCAAGGAAATAAGATAGGATAGGTAGAGTGTCAAGGAAATAAGATAGGATAGGTAGAGTGTCAAGGAAAGAAGATAGGATAGGTAGCGTGTCAAGGAAAGAAGATAGGATAGGTAGAGTCAAGGAAGGAGTCCTAGGCCAGATCGTCACACCTTAATTTAAGTCTAACCCGAGATGAGTGGTTCAGGGCACCTTGTACCAACTCCTACACACTGACCCCTGAGGGGATATCTGGGTCTATAAGAGAAGACCTAAGCCAGGCAGCCCCCTCCCAGTTCTAACACTCTGTCTGTCTGTCTGTCTGCGTTGTTCCAACACTGTCTGTCTGTCTGTCTGTCTGTCTGTCTGTCTGTCTGTCTGTCTGTCTGTCTGTCTGTCTGTCTGTCTGTCTGTCTGTCTGTCTGGTTCCAACACTCATCGTTGTGACATTTACACAAACTGCCATTTCCAAAACAGATGACGGAGAACACACACACACACACAGGGATAGTGTAAATGTGACTCTGGAGCATTGTTATGGGCCCTTTGTCAAACACAGGCTCTTTATTAATACTCTGGAGAAGATGCCCTGGAGTCTGTTGTCATAAGGGGAAACTGAGGGTAAGTGTGCCCTCTATCACGGGTGCAAATAGAGTGTCTGTCCGACCCGGAACATAAACCCATTGACCTTTATGTCCAGCTGCTGGACACTACCACACACTGCATTGACTCATGATTTAATTGAAGAGATGTGTGCCTGGGAGTGTGTGTGTGTGTGTGTGTGCGTGTGTGTGTGTGTGTGTGTGTGTGTATGCATGTGTGTGTGTGTGTGTTTGTGTGTATGCGTGTGTGTGCCTGCGAGAGTGTGTGTGTGTGTGTGTGTTCGTGCGTGTGTGTGCCTGCGAGAGTGTGTGTGTGTGTGAGTATGCGTGTGTGTGCCTGCGAGAGTGTGTGTGTGTGTGTGTGCGTGTGTGTGTGCCTGCGAGAGTGTGTGTGTGTGAGTATGCGTGTGTGTGCCTGCGAGAGTGTGTGTGTGTGTGTGTGCGTGCGTGTGTGTGCCTGCGAGAGTGTGTGTGTGTGTGTGTGTGTGTGTGTGTGTGTGTGTGTGCGTGCGTGTGTGTGTGAGTCCTCATACAGTGTAGCCCTTTCCACTCCTACCCATATAGGGGGTTGAACATGGCAGATTTGGACACTGATAAGCACGTAAATTGGAACACAGTGTCTGTACAGTAACATGCTATTGTAACAGGATTGGTTATGTTTCCACTTGCCAGTAACATGACGTCAGAGCTGTGTCTGTTCAGTAACATGACGTCAGAGCTCAGTGGCTGTACAGTAACATGCTATACATGACGTCAGAGCTCAGTGGCTGTACAGTAACATGCTATACATGACGTCAGAGCTCAGTGTCTGTTCAGTAACATGCTATACATGACGTCAGAGCTCAGTGGCTGTTCAGTAACATGCTATACATGACGTCAGAGCTCAGTGGCTGTTCAGTAACATGACGTCAGAGCTCAGTGTCTGTTCAGTAACATGCTACAGTAACATGCTATACATGACGTCAGAGCTCAGTGTCTGTACAGTAACATGCTATACATGACGTCAGAGCTCAGTGTCTGTTCAGTAACATGCTATACATGACGTCAGAGCTCAGTGGCTGTTCAGTAACATGCTATACATGACGTCAGAGCTCAGTGGCTGTTCAGTAACATGCTATACATGACGTCAGAGCTCAGTGGCTGTTCAGTAACATGCTATACATGACGTCAGAGCTCAGTGTCTGTTCATTAACATGCTATACATGACGTCAGAGCTCAGTGTCTGTTCAGTAACATGCTATACATGACGTCAGAGCTCAGTGTCTGTTCAGTAACATGCTATACATATCACTCATGTCTGTTCAGAGCTCAGTGTGGCTGTTCAGTAACATGCTATACATGACGTCAGAGCTCAGTGGCTGTTCAGTAACATGCTATACATGACGTCAGAGCTCAGTGGCTGTTCAGTAACATGACGTCAGAGCTCAGTGGCTGTTCAGTAACATGCTATACATGACGTCAGAGCTCAGTGTCTGTTCAGTAACATGACATCAGAGCTCAGTGTCTGTTCAGTAACATGACGTCAGAGCTCAGTGTCTGTACAGTAACATGACGTCAGAGCTCAGTGGCTGTTCAGTAACATGCTATACATGACGTCAGAGCTCAGTGTCTGTTCAGTAACATGACGTCAGAGCTCAGTGTCTGTACAGTAACATGACGTCAGAGCTCAGTGGCTGTACAGTAACATGCTACAGTAACATGCTATACATGACGTCAGAGCTCAGTGTCTGTACAGTAACATGACGTCAGAGCTCAGTGGCTGTTCAGTAACATGACGTCAGAGCTCAGTGTCTGTTCAGTAACATGACGTCAGAGCTCAGTGTCTGTTCAGTAACATGACGTCAGAGCTCAGTGTCTGTACAGTAACATGACGTCAGAGCTCAGTGTCTGTTCAGTAACATGACGTCAGAGCTCAGTGTCTGTACAGTAACATGACGTCAGAGCTCAGTGGCTGTTCAGTAACATGCTATACATGACGTCAGAGCTCAGTGTCTGTTCAGTAACATGCTATACATGACGTCAGAGCTCAGTGGCTGTTCAGTAACATGCTATACATGACGTCAGAGCTCAGTGTCTGTTCAGTAACATGCTATACATGACGTCAGAGCTCAGTGTCTGTTCAGTAACATGCTATACATGACGTCAGAGCTCAGTGGCTGTTCAGTAACATGCTATACATGACGTCAGAGCTCAGTGGCTGTGTGGATAGAGTCATTTGTGGATAGAGTCACGTGTGGATAGAGTCACGTGTGGATAGAGTCACGTGTGGATAGAGTCACGTGTGGATAGAGTCACGTGTGGATAGAGTCACGTGTAGATAGAGTCACGTGTGGATAGAGTCACGTGTGGATAGAGTCACGTGTGGATAGAGTCACGTCACGTGTGGATAGAGTCACGTGTGGATAGAGTCACGTGTGGATAGAGTCACGTGTGGATAGAGTCAGTGGATAGAGTCACGTGTGGATAGAGTCACGTGTGGATAGAGTCACGTGTGGATAGAGTCACGTGTGGATAGAGTCACGTGTGGATAGAGTCACGTGTGGATAGAGTCACGTGTGGATAGAGTCACGTGTGGATAGAGTCACGTGTGGATAGAGTCACGTGTGGATAGAGTCACGTGTGGATAGAGTCACGTGTGCTACACTGGAATTATATTGTAGTGTACAAATACGCTGCTGAAACACCTGGTTCTACAAAACAATACAGTAATATTCCACTAACAGATTTTCATTGATACACTGGAAGCTGATGAATTCCAAGCAGAGAGACAGACAATAATACCGTATCAGATGACATGTCATGTAGAAAAGGGTCACGTTGCACGGCGCAGAAATACAACACCGTGTTACCTCTTTTCAAACAGTCGCCAACATTACAGTACCTCGATTTCTGATGATTTGTCCTATGTACGGTATAAGTCTCAGTATGATTAGAACCTGCCTTTCGGGTCCAAATTATACAACAACAACAACAACAACAAAATGCATCTCAAGTTAAAGTCGGTTTAGAGTTTTGTATACACCACTATTTATTTATTTATCCGTTATTTTACCGGGTAAATTGACTGAGAACACGTTCTCATTTACAACAACGACCTGGGGAATAGTTACAGGGGAGAGGAGGGGGATGAATGAGCAAAATTGTAAACTGGGGATTATTAGGTGACCGTGATGGTTTGAGGGCCAGATTGGGAATTTAGGCAGGACACCGGGGTTAACACCCCTACTCTTACGATAAGTGCCATGGGATCTTTAATGACCTCAGAGAGTCAGGACACCCGTTTAACATAACAAGTATATACCCACTTCTCCAGGCACCAGTACACCACTGGTTCCGTTGAATTATGGACTACAGTACGATCCGGTCTCCCAGAATAGTCCTCCTATTGCATGACTTTAACATTGCATCAGTACCAACCCAGAGCTCATGGAGGTTGTTCTTATGGAAGCTTGTTCTTATGGAAGCTGTGTTCTTATGGAAGCTTGTTCTTATGGAAGCTGTGTTCTTATGGAAGCTGTGTTCTTATGGAAGCTTGTTCTTATGGAAGCTGTGTTCTTATGGAAGCTTGTTCTTATGGAAGCTTGTTCTTATGGAAGCTGTGTTCTTATGGAAGCTGTGTTCTTATGGAAGCGTGTTCTTATGGAAGCTGTGTTCTTATGGAAGCTGTGTTCTTATGGAAGCTGTGTTCTTATGGAAGCTGTGTTCTTATGGAAGCTTGTTCTTATGGAAGCTTGTTCTTATGGAAGCTGTTCTTATGGAAGCTTGTTCTTATGGAAGCTGTGTTCTTATGGAAGCTTGTTCTTATGGAAGCTTGTTCTTATGGAAGCTGTGTTCTTATGGAAGCGTGTTCTTATGGAAGCTGTGTTCTTATGGAAGCTGTGTTCTTATGGAAGCTGTGTTCTTATGGAAGCTTGTTCTTATGGAAGCTTGTTCTTATGGAAGCGTGTTCTTATGGAAGCTTGTTCTTATGGAAACTGTGTTCTTATGGAAGCTTGTTCTTATGGAAGCTTGTTCTTATGGAAGCTGTGTTCTTATGGAAGCGTGTTCTTATGGAAGCTTGTTCTTATGGAAGCTTGTTCTTATGGAAGCTGTGTTCTTATGGAAGCTGTGTTCTTATGGAAGCTGTGTTCTTATGGAAGCTGTGTTCTTATGGAAGCTGTGTTCTTATGGAAGCTTGTTCTTATGGAAGCTGTGTTCTTATGGAAGCTGTGTTCTTATGGAAGCTGTGTTCTTATGGAAGCTGTGTTCTTATGGAAGCTGTGTTCTTATGGAAGCTGTGTTCTTATGGAAGCTGTGTTCTTATGGAAGCTGTGTTCTTATGGAAGCTGTGTTCTTATGGAAGCTGTGTTCTTATGGAAAGCTGTGTTCTTATGGAAGCTGTGTTCTTATGGAAGCTGTGTTCTTATGGAAGCTTGTTCTTATGGAAGCTTGTTCTTATGGAAGCTTGTTCTTATGGAAGCTGTGTTCTTATGGAAGCTGTGTTCTTATGGAAGCTGTGTTCTTATGGAAGCTGTGTTCTTATGGAAGCTGTGTTCTTATGGAAGCTGTGTTCTTATGGAAGCTGTGTTCTTATGGAAGCTGTGTTCTTATGGAAGCTGTGTTCTTATGGAAGCTGTGTTCTTATGGAAGCTGTGTTCTTATGGAAGCTTGTTCTTATGGAAGCTGTGTTCTTATGGAAGCTTGTTCTTATGGAAGCTGTGTTGGTGTCATTACAGTCCAAACCCATTGTTTACACCACATGCATTGTAACCAGTGTGTCTGTGGTTTATACAGAGCATTCAGAAAGGATTCAGACCCATTCACAATTTGTTACATTACATATTTGTTCTAAATTGATTTTTTTTTATCTCATCAATCTACACACAATACCCAATAATGACAAAGCGAAAACAGGTTTTTAGAAATGTTTGCAAAAATATATATTTCATTTTAATTTAATTTCTTATTTACATAAGTATTCAGACCCTTTGCTATGAGACGCAATAGGGGGAGTTGGGAGATGACCAAGAACCCGGTAGTCACTCCGACAGAGCTCCAGAGTACCTCTGGAGAACCTTCCAGAAGGACTTTGTTCTTATAGAAGCTCTGTCAGAGTTGTGTTTACGATGTTTAACTGTTTGTTCCTATAGAAGCTGTCAGAGTTTTGTGTTTACGATGTTTTACTGTTTGTTCCTATAGAAGCTCTGTCCTGTTGGTGGGTTGGTAGCTCTGTTAGCAGGATGTGTTTATGATGTTTAACTGTTTGTTCCTATAGAAGCTCTGTTCTGTTGGTGGGTTGGTAGCTCTGTTAGCAGGATGTGTTGATGTTTAACTGTTTGTTCCTATAGAAGCTCTGTTCTGTTGGTGGGTTGGTAGCTCTGTTAGCAGGATGTGTTTATGTTTGACTGAATTCCCCACTAATCATATCTGTACTGCTACACGCTGTTCTCCTTCTCTGTCATCAGCCTGGCTCCTGCGTGTGCATGTGTGTGTGCAGGTACGGGTGTGTTTGTTTCACACACTGGGAGAGAGGAGATTGTTTATATAACAGTGTGATGCTGCAGTATACAGTAGCTATGTAGGGTAATAACAGTAAAGGACAGGAGACCCACAACACAGCCCTGTGGTACCCCTGACATATGGAGACCCACAACACAGCCCTGTGGTACCCCTGACATATGGAGACCCACAACACAGCCATGTGGTACCCCTGACATATGGAGACCCACAACACAGCCCTGTGGTACCCCTGTTTATTCCATGTGTAACTGTGTTGTCTGCTCACACTGCTATGCTTTATCTTGGCCAGGTCGCAGTTGCAAATGAGAACTTGTTCTCAACTAGCCTACCTGGTTAAATAAAGGTGAAATAAAATAAAAAATAAATAAATAAAAATATATGGAGACCAGTGGTGGAAACAGTACTGGTTTAAAATATACTTAAGTATCAAAAGTAAAAGTATAAATAATTTAAAATGTATCATATTAACCAAACAAGATGGCACCATTTTCTTGTTATTTTTAATTTACAGAAAGCCACGGGCACACTCCAACATTCAGACATAATTTACAAGTTAAGCATGTGAGTGTAGAGTCCTCCAGATCAGAGGCAGTAGGGATGACCAGGGATGTTCTTTGTTTAGAGAGTCCTCCAGATCAGAGGCAGTAGGGATGACCAGGGAGGTTCTCTGTTTAGAGAGTCCTCCAGATCAGAGGCAGTAGGGATGACCATGGATGTTCTCTGTTTAGAGAGTCCTCCAGATCAGAGGCAGTAGGGATGACCATGGATGTTCTCTGTTTAGAGAGTCCACCAGATCAGAGGCAGTAGGGATGACCAGGGATGTTCTCTGTTTAGAGAGTCCTCCAGATCAGAGGCAGTAGGGATGACCAGGGATGTTCTCTGTTTAGAGAGTCCACCAGATCAGAGGCAGTAGGGATGACCAGGGATGTTCTCTGTTTAGAGAGTCCACCAGATCAGAGGCAGTAGGGATGACCAGGGAGGTTCTCTGTTTAGAGAGTCCACCAGATCAGAGGCAGTAGGGATGTTCTCTGTTTAGAGAGTCCACCAGATCAGAGGCAGTAGGGATGACCAGGGATGTTCTCTGTTTAGAGAGTCCACCAGATCAGAGGCAGTAGGGATGACCAGTGATGTTCTCTGTTTAGAGAGTCCACCAGATCAGAGGCAGTAGGGACGACCAGGGAGGTTCTCTGTTTAGAGAGTCCACCAGATCAGAGGCAGTAGGGATGACCAGGGAGGTTCTCTGTTTAGAGAGTCCACCAGATCAGAGGCAGTAGGGATGACCAGGGAGGTTCTCTGTTTAGAGAGTCCACCAGATCAGAGGCAGTAGGGATGACCAGGGATGTTCTCTGTTTAGAGAGTCCACCAGATCAGAGGCAGTAGGGATGACCAGGGAGGTTCTCTGTTTAGAGAGTCCACCAGATCAGAGGCAGTAGGGATGACCAGGGAGGTTCTCTGTTTAGAGAGTCCACCAGATCAGAGGCAGTAGGGATGACCAGGGAGGTTGTGTTGATAAGTGTGTGAATTGAACTGTTTTCCTGTCCTGCTAAGCATTCAGAATGTAATAAGTACTTTAGACAGACCGACAGAGTTGCTCCCTCATGCAGCTGTAGAATTCCACTGGGTCTGTACGCCTTCTGGAGCTAACAGAAGGAATATAAATGGCACTGGAGTCTACATCCCAGATTGCACACCAGGTCCCATAGGGCTCTGTTCCCTACCTAGTGCACTACTTTTGACCAGGCCTATAGGTCTCTGTTCCCTACCTAGTGCACTACTTTTAGACCAGCTATCAGACCACTGTAGCAGCAAACAGCCTCTCTTTATCCCCAACCTCTGGCCATGACCGTAGACCCTGGCCGTGGCCCAACCCCTGGCCGTGGCCCAACCCCTGGCCGTGACCCTGACCATGACCCTGGCTGTGACCCAACCCCTGGCCGTGACCCTGGCCGTGACCCAACCCCTGGCCGTGACCCAACCCCTGGCCATGACCCAACCCCTGGTCATAGACCCTGGCTGTGACCCCACTCTCCAAGGGATAGTTGGGATATGCAAAAAAACGATTTTCCAATTCACACATGCAAATGAATACACACTTGTACAAGACAAATGCAAGCACCCACCAAATGATTATTATTATTGTGAAATAATTAAATAAAGCTTAAATAAAACATTTTTAAAATAATATTATTATTATTTATTAGTAGCCAAGTTCCTGGTTGTTAGTGTGGACAGAGCTAAATACAATCATCATCTGGGTGAGTAATATTCAAATATGAATGTCTGTCACAGATTGTAATTATCCATACAAATTAGCCTGCTATAATAAGCAAGAGGACTGAAGAGCCTGTATATTATGGAGGGATTCCCAGATTGCCTGTTGTGATGGTTGGCATCGTAAAGAGGAAGAGTTCTGCTGATCTCAAATCAGAATATCGCCCAAAGTTTTCACATTTCTTTATTTGATTCTTCATTGTGGTGAATCCAATTCAACTGATTTCTAATGTTGTGAGAGTGAATCCAATTCAACTGATTTCTTATGTTGAGAGTGAATCCAATTCAACTGATTTTTTATGTTGTGAGAGTGAATCCAATTCAACTGATTTCTAATGTTGTGAGAGTGAATCCAATTCAACTGATTTCTAATGTTGTGAGAGTGAATCCAATTCAACTGATTTTTTATGTTGTGAGAGTGAATCCAATTCAACTGATTTCTTATGTTGTGAGAGTGAATCCAATTCAACTGATTTCTAATGTTGTGAGAGCCACTGATGATTTCATACAGAATGGATGGTTGTATGACGCTGCTCTGAGTCGGTTGTACCGCTCTTCTGAAGTACCTCTCGACACGCACTCTACTGTACCTCACTGAGGCTGCTGCTATTCTGGGACGACACATGAATAACATTCCCTGACATCGTTATGAACCCTAAAAATGGTTCAGACAAAACATGATAATCAAAGACAGTCAGTGGTCAGCTGTGGACAATGGAAAGAGATTATCATGGTGGTTGTTGTTGGAAGCAGAGACAGAGTGGAGAGGAGATGAAGACAGAGTGGAGAGGAGATGAAGACAGAGTGGAGAGGAGATGAAGACAGAGTGGAGAGGAGAGGAAGACAGAGTGGAGAGGAGATGAAGACAGAGTGGAGAGGAGATGAAGACAGAGTGGAGAGGAGAGGAAGACAGAGTGGAGAGGAGATGAAGACAGAGTGGAGAGGAGATGAAGACAGAGTGGAGAGAGATGAAGACAGAGTGGAGAGGAGATGAAGACAGAGTGGAGAGGAGATGAAGACAGAGTGGAGAGGAGATGAGACAGAGTGGAGAGGAGATGAAGACAGAGTGGAGAGGAGAGGAAGACAGAGTGGAGAGGAGAGGGAGAGGAGAGGGAGACAGGAGACAGAGTGGAGAAGAGATGAAGACAGAGTGGAGAAGGGAGGGAGAGAAGAGAGTGAGAGGAGATGAAGACAGGAGAAGAGATGAAGACAGAGGGAGAGGAGATGAAGACAGAGTGGAGAGGAGATGAAGACAGAGTGGAGAGGAGATGAAGACAGAGTGGAGAGGAGATGAAGACAGAGTGGAGAGGAGATGAAGACAGAGTGGAGAGGAGAGGAAGACAGAGTGGAGAGAGAGGAAGACAGAGTGGAGAGATGAAGACAGAGTGAGAGAGATGAAGACAGAGTGGAGAGGAGATGAAGACAGAGTGGAGAGGAGAGGAAGACAGAGTGGAAGACAGAGTGGAGAGGAGATGAAGACAGAGTGGAGAGGAGAGGAAGACAGAGTGGAGAGGAGAGGAAGACAGAGTGGAGAGAAGACAGAGAGACAGAGTGGAGAGGAGATGAAGACAGAGTGGAGAGGAGATGAAGACAGAGTGGAGAGGAGAGGAAGACAGAGAGAGGAGAGGAAGACAGAGGGAGAGGAGATGAAGACAGAGTGGAGAGGAGATGAAGACAGAGTGGAGAGGAGTGGAGACAGAGGAGATGAAGACAGAGTGGAGAGGAGATGAAGACAGAGTGGAGAGGAGATGAAGACAAGACAGAGATGGAGAGGAGAGGAAGACAGAGTGGAGAGGAGATGAAGACAGAGTGGAGAGGAGATGAAGACAGAGTGGAGAGGAGATGAAGACAGAGTGGAGAGGAGAGGAAGACAGAGTGGAGAGGAGAGGAGAGAGAGGAAGACAGAGTGGAGAGGAGATGGAAGACAGAGTGGAGAGACAGAGTGGAGAGGAGATGAAGACAGAGTGGAGGGAGAGGAAGACAGAGTGGAGAGGAGATGAAGACAGAGTGGAGATGACAAGACAGAGTGGAGAGGAGATCACAGAGTGGAGAGGAGATGAAGACAGAGTGGAGAGGAGATGAAGACAGAGTGGAGAGGAGATGAAGACAGAGTGGAGAGGAGATGAAGACAGAGTGGAGAGGAGAGGGAGACAGAGTGGAGAGGAGAGGAAGACAGAGTGGAGAGGAGAGGGAGAGGAGAGGGAGACAGGAGACAGAGTGGAGAATGAAGGAATGAAAGGGAGGGAGAGAAAGTGAGACACAGGAGAAGAGATGACTGGTTGTTGGATTTATAGTACTGTACTTGCCTTTGGATGATGATGACAAATCTAACCTTTGAAAAATACTATATTTTCTTTCAGCCCACATGGAGAGGAGAGGGAGAGAAAGTGAGGGAGACAGAGTGGAGGAGAGGAGAGAGTGGGAGACAGAGTGGAGAGGAGAGTGAGACAGAGTGGAGAGGAGAGGAGAGGGAGACAGATTGGAGACAGCGGATGTGATGACTGGTTGTTTTTAATTATAGTACTGTACTGTACTGGGCTTCTGATGCTACTGCTGCTGATGACAATAAATGATAAATCATAACATATTTTCTCCTAGTCCTGCTTTCTACCCAAAAGTTTCTCACATATAAAGCCAATAGTTATACTGCATATTTGCGACATGCTAATACTGTATTGGACAACAGAAGACATGCTAATACTGTATTGGACAACAGAAGACATGCTAATACTGTATTGGACAACAGAAGACATGCTAATACTGTATTGGACAACAGAAGACATGCTAATACTGTATTGGACAACAGAAGACATGCTAATACTGTATTGGACAACAGAAGACATGCTAATACTGTATTGGACAACAACAGAAGACATGCTAATACTGTATTGGACAACAGAAGACATGCTAATACTGTATTGGACAACAGAAGACATGCTAATACTGTATTGGACAACAGAAGACATGCTAATACTGTATTGGACAACAACAGAAGACATGCTAATACTGTATTGGACAACAACAGAAGACATGCTAATACTGTATTGGACAACAGAAGACATGCTAATACTGTATTGGACAACAGAAGACATGCTAATACTGTATTGGACAACAGAAGACATGCTAATACTGTATTGGACAACAGAAGACATGCTAATACTGTATTGGACAACAACAGAAGACATGCTAATACTGTATTGGACAACAACAGAAGACATGCTAATACTGTATTGGACAACAACAGAAGACATGCTAATACTGTATTGGACAACAACAACAACAACGAGCAGGGATTTGATGACTTCCTGCTGCTGTCAATCATCTAGACTTGATGATGAAGCAGCTGGACTCAGACAGTTTCATAGCACAAACCGTTTCAGAGTAAAGATGTACTGTTACGTAGCAATGTCCACATCCTTTATCCCTGAATGGACTCTTTCATTCACTTGTCCTCCAGCTACTGGACTCTGGCGTCCTCCAGCTACTGGACTCTGGCGTCCTCCAGCTACTGGACTCTGACGTCCTCCAGCTACTGGACTCTGACGTCCTCCAGCTACTGGACTCTGACGTCCTCCAGCTACTGGACTCTGACGTCCTCCAGCTACTGGACTCTGACGTCCTCCAGCTACTGGACTCTGACGTCCTCCAGCTACTGGACTCTGACGTCCTCCAGCTACTGGACTCTGACGTTTTCCAGCTACTGGACTCTGACGTCCTCCAGCTACTGGACTCTGACGTCCTCCAGCTACAGAGGAACACAAGGCCTCTTGAATCCAGCTACTGGACTCTTTAGAAACGTTTCCAGCTACTGGGTACTCTGCAGTGTGTCCAGCTACTGGACTCTGACGCGCGTCCAGCTACTGTCTGACGCCCAGCTACTGTGTGAGGTCTGTCCAGCTGTGTGACTGTGTGTGCGTCTTCCAGCTCTGTGTGTCTGTCTGTGTGCGTGTGTGTGTGTCTGTGTGTCTGTGTCTGTGTGTGTGTGTCTGTGTGTGTCTGTGTGTCCAGTGTGTGTGTGTGTGTGTGTGTGTGCTGTGTGTGTCTGTGTCTGTGTCCAGTACTGTGTGTGTCTGTGTGTCTGTGTGTCCAGTCTGTGTGTGTGTGTGTGTCTGTGTGTGTGTGTGTGTGTGTGTGTGTGTGTGTGTGTGTGTGTGTGTGTGTGTGTGTGTGTGTGTGTGTGTGTGTGTGTGTGTGTGTGACTCATCTTCCAGTCATGGTTGTAATGTGCTGTAGTATCCATTGGAGCAGGAGGGTAACAGGACAGAAGGTAAGGTCATTGAACTGCATACTGGCAGTGAGTACAGAGAGTACCGCTGCCTGAAGAGGATTTATTTAGGGGTTGATTCTTCAACTCAAACCTGTTGTTTTTAGGCTGAGGGAGGAGGGAGGTGGGGGTTTGGAGAGAGAGAGAGAGTGGGAGTTGGGGGTTGGAGGGAGAGAGAGAGAGGAGGGAGGTGGGGGTTTGGAGGGGGAGAGAGAGGAGGGAGTTGGGGGTTGGAGGGAGTATCCATTGGAGCAGGAGGGAGGTGGGGGTTTGGAGGGAACTGATACTGGCAGGGAGTTGGGGGTTGGAGGGAGAGAGAGAGAGGAGGGAGGGGGGGATTCTTGGAGGGGTTGTTTTTAGGCTGAGGGAGTTGGGGGGGGGTTGGAGGGAGAGAGAGAGAGGGGGAGGTGGGGGTTTGGAGGGGGAGAGAGAGGAGGGAGTTGGGGGTTGGAGGGAGAGAGAGAGGAGGGAGTTGGGGGTTTGGAAGGGGAGAGTGAGTGAGGAGAGAGTTGAGGGTTTGGAGGGGGAGCGAGAGGGAGAAGGAGAGTAGGGAGTTGGGGGTTGGAGGGAGAGAGAGAGGAGGGAGTTTTGGAGGGGAAGAGAGAGGAGAGAGTTGAGGGTTTGGAGGGGGAGAGAGAGGAGGGGGAGAGGAGAGAGTTGGGGGTTTAGAGGGGGAGAGAGAGGGAGAGAGAGGAGAGAGTTGAGGGTTTGGAGGGGAGAGAGAGGAGGGGGAGAGGAGAGAGTTGGGGGTTTAGAGGGGGAGAGAGAGTGAGAGAGAGAGAGGAGGGAGTTTGGAGGGGAGAGAGAGCGGGAGAGAGAGAGAGGAGGGAGTTGGGGGTTTGGAGGGGAGAGAGAGAGGAGGGAGTTTGGAGGGGGAGAGAGGAGGGGTGGGGGTTTGGAGTGAAAGGAAAGAGAGAAGGGAGGTGGGGTTTGGAGTGAGAGAAAGAGAGCGGAGGGAGGTAGGTGTTTGGACTGAGTGAGATAGACAAAGAAAGAGGGAGAGAGAGAGCAAGAGGGATAAGTGAGGTGGGGGTTTGGAGTGAGAGAGATAAAGAGAGAGGAGAGAAATTGGGTTTTGGAGTGAGAGAGAGGAGAGAGAGAGGTGGGGGTTTGGACTGAGAGAGAGAGCGAGAGGAGAGAGGGAGGTAGGGGCTTTGGTATGAGAGAAAGAGAGAGAGAGGGGAGAGAGGTGGGGGTTTGGTGGGGAGAGAGGGGAGAGAGGTGGGGGTTTGGTGGGGAGAGAGGAGGGAGTTGGGAGGTTGGGCGAGAGAGAGGAGGGAGTTGGGAGGTTGGGCGGGGAGAGAGAGGAGGGAGGTGGAGGTTGGAGGGGGAGAGAGGGGAGGAGGGAGGTGGGGGGGTTGGAGGGGGAGAGAGAGGAGGGAGGTGGGGGTTGGAGGGGGAGCGAGAGGAGGGAGTTTGGAGAGAGAGGGTTTGGAGGGAGCTGCCTAAATCACAGTGAGTCTTGTTGTTAGTCATATCATGCGTCATGTCATCTTGTCTATTTTCTGACAGAATGTCAATGACTTCACTAGCCTTTGGTAGATACACACACACCACAGGAGGATGGTGGCACCTTAATTGGGAGAGGATGGGCTCGTGGTAATGACTGGAGCGGGATCAGTGGAATACATCAAACACATGGTTTCCTGGTGTTTGATGCCGTTCCATTTGCTCTGTTCCAGACATTATTAGGAGCCCCTCCTCCCATCAGCAGCCTCCTGTGACAAACAAACACTCAGAGGTGAGGAGGAAAGGAGACGATAAGAGAAGAAACAGAGGAGAGGGGTCAATGTCTCCTCTCACTACTGTGTACACACACACACACACACAGTGCCTAGAGGCTGAGTCCAATCGAGGCCCCGCCCGGCCCACAAACACCGTGCCATCAGCACACGCTACTGACGCAGGTTGTCATGTTGTTTTTCAACCCCACTAAGAGTGGCCACTCATGGAAACCGTAGAGAGTCACAGCCCCGTGTTCATTAAAACACGCAAGAGTCACATGGCTCAGACAGAGAGATATGAATCTGGACTGAAACTGTGTGGACTCGAGCCTGTCAGTCTACTGTAGCTAAAACACTGTGACTATGATGATTCATCCCATGATGATTTATTGAATGTGTCTGTCATTATTTATGAGGCGGCAGGTAGCCTAGTGGTTAGAGTGTAGGGGCGGCAGGTAGTCTAGTGGTTAGAGTGTAGGGGCGGCAGGTAGTCTAGTGGTTAGTGGTGTAGGGGCGGGGCGGCAGGTAGTCTAGTGGTTAGAGTGTAGGGGCGGCAGGTAGTCTAGTGGTTAGAGTGTAGGGGCGGCAGGTAGTCTAGTGGTTAGTGTAGGGGCGGCAGGTGTCTAGGGTTAGAGTGTAGGGGCGGCAGGTAGCCTAGTGGTTAGAGTGTAGGGGCGGCAGGTAGTCTAGTGGTTAGAGTGTAGGGGGGCGGCAGGTAGTCTAGTGGTTAGAGTGTAGGGGTTAGGCAGGTGGTTAGAGTGTAGTGGTTAGAGTGTAGGGGCGGCAGGTAGTCTAGCCTAGTGGTTAGAGTGTAGGGGCGGCAGGTAGCCTAGTGGTTAGAGTGTAGGGGCGGCAGGTAGCCTAGTGGTTAGAGTGTAGGGGCGGCAGGTAGCCTAGTGGTTAGAGTGTAGGGGCGGCAGGTAGCCTAGTGGTTAGAGCGTAGGGGCGGCAGGTAGCCTAGTGGTTAGAGCGTAGGGGCGGCAGGTAGCCTAGTGGTTAGAGCGTAGGGGCGGCAGGTAGCCTAGTGGTTAGAGCGTGGTTAGGGTAGGGGCGGCAGGTAGCCTGGTGGTTAGGGGCGGCAGCCTAGTGGTTAGGCGGGGCGGCAGGTAGCCTAGTGGTTAGAGCGTAGGGGCGGCAGGTAGCCTAGTGGTTAGAGCGTGGTTAGAGCGTAGGGCGGCAGGTAGCCTAGTGGTTAGAGCGTAGGGGCGGCAGGTAGCCTAGTGGTTAGAGCGTAGGGGCGGCAGGTAGCCTAGTGGTTAGTGGTTAGAGCGTAGGGGCGGCAGGTAGCCTAGTGGTTAGAGCGTAGGGGCGGCAGGTAGTCTAGTGGTTAGAGCGTAGGGGCGGCAGGTAGCCTAGTGGTTAGAGCGTAGGGGCGGCAGGTAGCCTAGTGGTTAGAGCGTTGGGCCTGTAACCGGTAGATTGAATCCCCGAGCTGACAAGGTAAACATCTGTCGTTCTGCCCCTGAACAAGGCAGTTAACACACTGTTCCCTGGTAGGCCGTCATTGAAAATAAGAATTTGTTCTTAACTGACTTGCCTTGTTAAATAAATTCTTATGGCCATAGTTCCCAGTCATAGTTCCCATAGTTCCCAGTCTATTGGTGCTGATCAGAGGAGAGTGGCGTACTGTATTCGCAAGGGGACTCGGAGTGCTGATCTAGAAGCAGGTCAAACAGTTGTCCGGAACAGCTGGGGCTGTCATGCATGGTTCAGTTTTGCTTGCCTCGAAGCGAGCATAGAAGGCATTTAGCTCGTCTGGTAGGCTTGTGTTACTGGACAGCTCTCGGCTGGGTTTCCTTTTGTAATCCGTGACAGCCACAGCTGACGAGTGTCAGCGCCGGTGTAGTAGGATTCGATCTCAGTCCTGTATTGACGCTATGCCTGTTTGACGGTTCGGTGGAGGGCATAGCAGGATTTCTTATAAGCATCCAGATAAGTGTTCCTCTCCGTGAAAGCGGCAGCTCTAGCCTTTAGCACAGTGCGGATGTTGCCTGTAATCCATGGCTTCTGGTTGGGATATGTACGTACGGCCCTAGGGGGGGGATGTCGTCAATGCTCTTATTAATGAAGCCGGTGACTGATGTGGTGTACTCCTCCACACCATCGGATGAATCCCGGAACATATTCCTGTCTGGGCTAACAAAACAGTCCTTTAGCTTAGCATCCGCTTCATGGGACCACTTCCCTATTCAGGGTGTCACTGGTACTTCCTGTATGAGTTTTGAGGAGGATAGAGTTACGGTCAGATGGAGGGTGAGGGAAAGCGTTGTGTACATCTCTCTGAGTAAACGTGGTCTAGAGTTTTTGTTCTCCTCTGGTTGAAACATGTGAAATGCTGGTAGAAATGAGGTAAAACGGATTTCAGTTTCACTGCATTAAAATCACCGACCACAAGAAGCTCCGCCTCTGGATGACCATGTCCTTGTTTGCTTATGGCCCCTCTACAGCTCGTTGAGTGTGGTCTTAGTGCCCAGCGTCGGTTTTATGGTAGTAAATAGACAGCTTCGAACAATATAGATGATAACTCTCTAGTATGGTCTACAGCTTTATCATGAGGTATTCTAAACTCAGATAAACAGAACTTAGAGACGTACGTAGTGTTAGAGATCGTGCACCAGTCGTTGTTGACAGAGAGACACCCCACACGCCCCCACGGATCTTACAGGGGAGAGAAAGATGATTCACGTTGAGTCATGTTGATTCATGATCTTCTACTGCTTTTTCTTTGACGTCAAATGTATCAGATATACAAAAGATAGTATATATACTATTTATGTATAAACTGAGATAGTATATATATACACAGAGATACTATACATATACACACAGAGATACTATACATACACACAGAGATACTATACATATACACAGAGATACTATACATACACAGAGATACTATACATACACACAGAGATACTATACATATACACAGAGATACTATACATACACACAGAGATACTATACATATACACAGAGATACTATACATATACACAGAGATACTATACATATACACAGAGATACTATACATACACAGAGATACTATACATACACAGAGATACTATACATACACAGAGATACTATACTACTATATATACAGAGATACTATACATACACAGAGATACTATACATACACAGAGATACTATACATACACAGAGATACTATACATACACAGAGATACTATACATACACAGAGATACTATACATACACAGAGATACTATACATACACAGAGATACTATACATACACAGAGATACTATACATACATACAGAGATACTATACATACACAGAGATACAGAGATACTATACATACACAGAGATACTATACATACACAGAGATACTATACATATACACACAGAGATACTATACATACACAGAGATACTATACATACACAGAGATACTATACATACACAGAGATACTATACATACACAGAGATACTATATATATACACAGAGATACTATACATACACAGAGATACTATACATACACAGCGATACTATACATATACACACAGAGATACTATACATACACAGAGATACTATACATACACAGAGATACTATACATACACAGAGATACTATACATATACACACAGAGATACTATACATACACAGAGATACTATACATACACAGAGATACTATACATACACAGAGATACACAGATACTATACACAGAGATACTAGAGATACATATACACAGAGATACTATACATACACAGAGATACTATACATACACAGAGATACTATACATACACAGAGATACTAACATATACACAGAGATACTATACATACACAGAGATACTATACATACACAGAGATACTATACATACACAGAGATACTATACATACACACACAGAGATACTATACATACAGAGATACTATACATATATACAGAGATACTATACATACACAGAGATACTATACATACACAGAGATACTATACATATACACAGAGATACTATACATACACAGAGATACTATACATACACAGAGATACTATACATACACAGAGATACTATACATACACAGAGATACTATACACAGAGATACTATACATACACAGAGATACTATACATACACAGAGATACTATACATACACAGAGATACTATATAAATACACAGATACTACACAGAGATACTATACATACACAGAGATACTATACATACACAGAGATACTATACATACACAGAGATACTATACATACACAGAGATACTATACATACACATACACAGAGATACTATACATACACAGAGATACTATATATATACACAGAGATACTATACATACACAGAGATACTATATATACACAGAGATACTATACAGAGATACTATACAGAGAGATACTATACATACACAGAGATACTATACATACACAGAGATACTACACAGAGATACTATACATACACAGAGATACTATACATACACAGAGATACTATACATATACACAGAGATACTATACATACACAGAGGATACTATATACATACACAGAGATACTATACATACACAGAGATACTATACATACACAGATACTATACATATACATACTACACACAGAGATACTATACATACACAGAGATACTATACATACACAGAGATACTATACATACACAGAGATACTATACATACACAGAGATACTATACATACACAGAGATACTATACATACACAGAGATACTATACATACACAGAGATACTATACAGACACAGATACTATACATACACAGAGATACTATACACAGAGATACTATACATATACACACAGAGATACTATACATACACAGAGATACTATACATACACAGAGATACTATACATACACAGAGATACTATACATACACAGAGATACTATACATACACAGAGATACTATACATACACAGATATACAGGATACTACATACACAGAGATACTATACATACACAGAGATACTATACATACACAGAGATACATACTATATACACAGAGATACTATATATATACACAGAGATACTATACATACACAGAGATACTATACATACACACAGAGATACTATACATATACACAGAGATACTATACATATACACAGAGATACTATACATATACACAGAGATACTATACATACACAGAGATACTATACATACACAGCGATACTATACATATACACACAGAGATACTATACATACACAGAGATACTATACATACACAGAGATACTATACATACACAGAGATACTATACATATACACACAGAGATACTATACATACACAGAGATACTATACATACACAGAGATACTATATATACACAGAGATACTATACATACACAGAGATACTATACATACACAGAGATACTATACATACACAGAGATACTATACATACACAGAGATACTATACATACACAGAGATACTATATATACACAGAGATACTATACATACACAGAGATACTATACATACACAGAGATACTATACATACACAGAGATACTATACATACACAGAGATACTATATAAACACAGAGATACTATATATATATATATATATACAGAGATACTATATATATACAGAGATACTATATATATACAGAGATACTATATATACAGAGATAGTATACAGTATAAACTATACATATAGTTTATATACATCATACCGGAGACAGTCCGTTGAGCGGCGCTATGGCAACAATCCTTAAGGTATTCTTTACTTTGGCTGTGTCACATGCAGTAGTTAGTGAGAATTTGATCCTCCAGTCAGCGGACAGGGCCACGCCGTAGAAGCCAACTGGACACTGTCTCTGGGTCTCCCGCTACCACTGTCAGAGGGAGTAGGTAGGGTTTACCTAGGAACTGGTCTAGGAACAGTGGGTTAACTGGAGTACTTCTCCTGTCCTATTCGGTGTCCTGTGTGAATCTAAGTGTGCGTTCTCTAATTCTCTCCTTCTCTCTTTCTTTCTCTCTCTCGGAGGACCTGAGCCCTAGGACCTGAGCTCCAGGACTACCTGACATGATGACTCCTTGCTGTCCCCAGTCCACCTGGCCATGCTGCTGCTCCAGTTTCAACTTCCACCTGACTGTGCTGCTGCTCCAGTTTCAACTGTTCTGCCTTATTATTATTCGACCATGCTGGTCATTTATGAACATTTGAACATCTTGGCCATGTTCTGTTATAATCTCCACCCGGCACAGCCAGAAGAGGACTGGCCACCCCACATAGCCTGGTTCCTCTCTAGGTTTCTTCCTAGGTTTTGGCCTTTCTAGGGAGTTTTTCCTAGCCACCGTGCTTCTACACCTGCATTGCTTGCTGTTTGGGGTTTTAGGCTGGGTTTCTGTACAGCACTTTGAGATATCAGCTGATGTACGAAGGGCTATATAAATAAATTTGATTTGATTTGATTTGATTTGGGGCAATAAAAGTATTTAGTCAGCCACCAATTGTACAAGTTCTCACACTTAAAAAAGAGTCACATTGTAGGATTTTTCATGAATTTATTTAGACATTAGTAGGAGAGTAGTTAGATGAATATGAGAATGGAGTTTTTCTTGATCAAATGGTCTATATTCTACTAATGTCTAGTCTGAACACATCATTTAGGATCTAGCATGGCCGCTGCGTGTGCGTGTAGGCGTGTGTATGTGCGTGTGAAGTGCTACCTTTGTCACAGCCTATACTGAGGAGACAGTGTTTTCCAGCAGTCCCACTCATTGCCGTAACCAGAGGTCCAGAATGGATAGCTAATTGTATTGCTAATAGGCTACGAGTTTGTAAAGGGATTGAGGTGAATGGATTTACAGTAACCATGGTGATAATGGCTGATTGTTTTTACTGTTCAACAAATAGCATTTAAGTGTTTTTATTGTATAAAAATAAAGTAAATGAGTGAACTTTCTAAACATTTACTGGGGGTGGGGGGGGTCTCAGTAGTCCTGTCTGTCTCAGTAGTCCTCTCTCTGTCTGTATCTGTCTGTCTGGGGGGTGTAGTCCTCTCTCTGGGGGGGGGTGTCTGTCTCAGTAGTCCTCTCTCTGTCTGTATCTGTCTGTCTGGGGGTGTGGGGGGGGGGACGTCTGTCTCAGTAGTCCTCTCTCTGTCTGTATCTGTCTGTCTGGGGGTGTGGGGGGGGGGTCTGTCTGTCTCAGTAGTCCTCTCTCTGTCTGTATCTGTCTGTCTGGGGGTGTGTGGGGGGGACTGTCTGTCTCAGTAGTCCTCTCTCTGTCTGTATCTGTCTGTCTGGGGGTGTGTGGGGGGGGACTGTCTGTCTCAGTAGTCCTCTCTCTGTCTGTATCTGTCTGTCTGGGGGGGGGGGGGGACTGTCTGTCTCAGTAGTCCTCTCTCTGTCTGTATCTGTCTGTCTGGGGGTGTGGGGGGGGGACTGTCTGTCTCAGTAGTCCTCTCTCTGTCTGTATCTGTCTGTCTGGGGGTGTGGGGGGGGGACTGTCTGTCTCAGTAGTCCTCTCTCTGTCTGTATCTGTCTGTCTGGGGGTGTGGGGGGGGACTGTCTGTCTCAGTAGTCCTCTCTCTGTCTGTATCTGTCTGTCTGGGGGTGTCTGTCTGGGGGGGGGGGACTGTCTGTCTCAGTAGTCCTCTCTCTGTCTGTATCTGTCTGTCTGGGGGTGTGTCTGGGGGGGGGACTGTCTGTCTCAGTAGTCCTCTCTCTGTCTGTATCTGTCTGTCTGGGGGTCTGTCTGGGGGGGGGGGGGACTGTCTGTCTCAGTAGTCCTCTCTCTGTCTGTATCTGTCTGTCTGGGGGTGTGGGGGGGGGGACTGTCTGTCTCAGTAGTCCTCTCTCTGTCTGTATCTGTCTGTCTGGGGGTGTGTGGGGGGGGACTGTCTGTCTCAGTAGTCCTCTCTCTGTCTGTATCTGTCTGTCTGGGGGTGTGTGGGGGGACTGTCTGTCTCAGTAGTCCTCTCTCTGTCTGTATCTGTCTGTCTGGGGGTGTGGGGGGACTGTCTGTCTCAGTAGTCCTCTCTCTGTCTGTATCTGTCTGTCTGGGGGTGTGTGGGGGGGACTGTCTGGGGGGGGACTGTCTGTCTCAGTAGTCCTCTCTCTGTCTGTATCTGTCTGTCTGGGGGGGTGTGGGGGGGGACTGTCTGTCTCAGTAGTCCTCTCTCTGTCTGTATCTGTCTGTCTGGGGGTGTGTGGGGGGGGACTGTCTGTCTCAGTAGTCCTCTCTCTGTCTGTATCTGTCTGTCTGGGGGTGTGTGGGGGGACTGTCTGTCTCAGTAGTCCTCTCTCTGTCTGTATCTGTCTGTCTGGGGGTGTGTGGGGGGGACTGTCTGTCTCAGTAGTCCTCTCTCTGTCTGTATCTGTCTGTCTGGGGGTGTGTGGGGGGGACTGTCTGTCTCAGTAGTCCTCTCTCTGTCTGTATCTGTCTGTCTGGGGGTGTGTGGGGGGACTGTCTGTCTCAGTAGTCCTCTCTCTGTCTGTATCTGTCTGTCTGGGGGTGTGGGGGGGGGGACTGTCTGTCTCAGTAGTCCTCTCTCTGTCTGTATCTGTCTGTCTGGGGGTGTGTGGGGGGGGACTGTCTGTCTCAGTAGTCCTCTCTCTGTCTGTATCTGTCTGTCTGGGGGGGACTGTCTGTCTCAGTAGTCCTCTCTCTGTCTGTATCTGTCTGTCTGGGGGTGTGTGGGGGGGGGGACTGTCTGTCTCAGTAGTCCTCTCTCTGTCTGTATCTGTCTGTCTGGGGGTGTGTGGGGGGGACTGTCTGTCTCAGTAGTCCTCTCTCTGTCTGTATCTGTCTGTCTGGGGTCTGTATCTGTGTGGGGGGGGGGGGGACTGTCTGTCTCAGTAGTCCTCTCTCTGTCTGTATCTGTCTGTCTGGGGGTGTGGGGGGGGGGGGACTGTCTGTCTCAGTAGTCCTCTCTCTGTCTGTATCTGTCTGTCTGGGGGTGTGGGGGGGGGGGGACTGTCTGTCTCAGTAGTCCTCTCTCTGTCTGTATCTGTCTGTCTGGGGGTGTGGGGGGGGGGACTGTCTGTCTCAGTAGTCCTCTCTCTGTCTGTATCTGTCTGTCTGGGGGGGTGGGGGGGGGACTGTCTGTCTCAGTAGTCCTCTCTCTGTCTGTATCTGTCTGTCTGGGGGTGTGTGGGGGGGGGACTGTCTGTCTCAGTAGTCCTCTCTCTGTCTGTCTCTATCTGTCTGTCTGGGGTGTGTGGGGGGGACTGTCTGTCTCAGTAGTCTGTCTGTCTCAGTAGTCCTCTCTCTGTCTGTATCTGTCTGTCTGGGGGTGTGTGGGGGGGGACTGTCTGTCTCAGTAGTCCTCTCTCTGTCTGTATCTGTCTGTCTGGGGGTGTGTGGGGGGACTGTCTGTCTCAGTAGTCCTCTCTCTGTCTGTATCTGTCTGTCTGGGGGTGTGTGGGGGGGGGACTGTCTGTCTCAGTAGTCCTCTCTCTGTCTGTATCTGTCTGTCTGGGGGTGTGTGGGGGGGGGACTGTCTGTCTCAGTAGTCCTCTCTCTGTCTGTATCTGTCTGTCTGGGGGTGTGGGGGGGACTGTCTGTCTCAGTAGTCCTCTCTCTGTCTGTATCTGTCTGTCTGGGGGTGTGGGGGGGGGGACTGTCTGTCTCAGTAGTCCTCTCTCTGTCTGTATCTGTCTGTCTGGGGGTGTGGGGGGGGGACTGTCTGTCTCAGTAGTCCTCTCTCTGTCTGTATCTGTCTGTCTGGGGGTGTGTGGGGGGGGGGACTGTCTGTCTCAGTAGTCCTCTCTGTCTGTATCTGTCTGTCTGGGGGTGTGTGGGGGGACTGTCTGTCTCAGTAGTCCTGTCTGTCTGTATCTGTCTGTCTGGGGGTGTGTGGGGGGGGGTACTGTCTGTCTCAGTAGTCCTCTCTCTGTCTGTATCTGTCTGTCTGGGGGTGTGTGGGGGGGGGACTGTCTGTCTCAGTAGTCCTGTCTGTTTTTTTTTTAAATTTTATATTCATTTTACTAGGCAAGTCAGTTAAGAACTAATTCTTATTTACAATGACGGCCTAGGAACAGTGGGTTAACTGGTCTAGGAACAGTGGGTTAACTGGTCTAGGAACAGTGGGGTAACTGGTCTAGGAACAGTGGGTTAACTGGTCTAGGAACAGTGGGTTAACTGGTCTAGGAACAGTGGGTTAACTGGTCTAGGAACAGTGGGTTAACTGGTCTAGGAACAGTGGGTTAACTGGTCTAGGAACAGTGGGTTAACTGGTCTAGGAACAGTGGGTTAACTGGTCTAGGAACAGTGGGTTAACTGGTCTAGGAACAGTGGGTTAACTGGTCTAGGAACAGTGGGTTAACTGGTCTAGGAACAGTGGGTTAACTGGTCTAGGAACAGTGGGTTAACTGCCTGTTCAGGGGCAGAACGACAGATTTGTACCTTGTTAGCTTGGGGGTTTGAACTTGCAACCTTCCGGTTACTAGCCCAACACTCTAACCACTAGGCTACCCTGCCAACTACTGTCTGTCTCAGTAGTCCTCTCTGTCTGTCTCAGTAGTCCTCTCTGTCTGTCTCAGTAGTCCTCTCTGTCTGTCTCAGTAGTCCTCTCTGTCTGTCTGTCTCAGTAGTCCTCTCTCTGTCTGTCTCAGTAGTCCTCTCTCTGTCTGTCTCAGTAGTCCTCTCTCTGTCTGTCTCAGTAGTCCTCTCTCTGTCTGTCTCAGTAGTCCTCTCTCTGTCTGTCTCAGTAGTCCTCTCTCTGTCTGTCTCAGTAGTCCTCTCTCTGTCTGTCTCAGTAGTCCTCTCTGTCTGTCTCAGTAGTCCTCTCTGTCTGTCTCAGTAGTCCTCTCTCTGTCTGTCTCAGTAGTCCTCTCTGTCTGTCTGTAGTCTGTCTGTCTCAGTAGTCCTCTCTGTCTCAGTAGTCTCTGTCTGTCTGTCTCAGTCTGTCTGTCTCAGTCTGTCTGTCTCAGTAGTCCTGTCTGTCTCAGTCTGTCTGTCTGTCTCAGTAGTCCTCAGTAGTCTCTGTCTGTCTGTCTCAGTAGTCCTGTCTGTCTGTCTCAGTAGTCCTCTCTCTGTCTCAGTAGTCCTCTCTCTGTCTCAGTAGTCCTCTCTGTCTGTCTCAGTAGTCCTCTCTCTGTCTCAGTAGTCCTCTCTCTGTCTCAGTAGTCCTGTCTCTGTAGTCCTCTCTCTGTCTGTCTCAGTAGTCCTCTGTCTGTCTCAGTCTGTCTGTCTCAGTCTGTCTGTCTCAGTCTGTCTGTCTCAGTAGCCCACTCTGTCTCAGTCTGTCTGTCTCAGTCTGTCTGTCTGTCTCAGTAGTCCACTCTGTCTGTCTGTCTCAGTAGTCCTCTCTCTGTCTGTCTCAGTAGTCCTCTCTCTGTCTGTCTCAGTCTGTCTGTCTCAGTCTGTCTGTCTCAGTCTGTCTGTCTCAGTAGTCCTCTCTCTGTCTGTCTCAGTAGTCCTCTCTCTGTCTGTCTCAGTAGTCCTCTCTCTGTCTGTCTCAGTCTGTCTGTCTCAGTCTGTCTGTCTCAGTAGTCCTCTCTCTGTCTGTCTCAGTAGTCCTCTCTCTGTCTGTCTCAGTAGTCCTCTCTCTGTCTGTCTCAGTAGTCCTCTCTCTGTCTCAGTAGTCCTCTCTCTGTCTGTCTCAGTAGTCCACTCTGTCTGTCTCAGCCTGTCTCAGTCTGTCTCAGCCTGTCTGTCTGTCTGTCTCAGCCTGTCTGTCTGTCTGTCTCAGCCTGTCTGTCTGTCTGTCTCAGCCTGTCTGTCTGTCTGTCTGTCTCAGCCTGTCTGTCTCTGTCTGTCTCAGCCTGTCTGTCTCAGTCTGTCTGTCTCAGTCTGTCTGTCTCAGTCTGTCTGTCTCAGTCTGTCTGTCTCAGTAGTCCTCTCTCTGTCTGTCTCAGTAGTCCTCTCTGTCTGTCTGTCTCAGTCTGTCTGTCTCAGTCTGTCTGTCTCAGTAGTCCTCTCTCTGTCTGTCTCAGTAGTCCACTCTGTCTGTCTCAGCCTGTCTCAGTCTGTCTCAGCCTGTCTGTCTGTCTGTCTCAGCCTGTCTGTCTCAGTCTGTCTCAGCCTGTCTGTCTCAGCCTGTCTGTCTGTCTCAGCCTGTCTGTCTCAGCCTGTCTGTCTCAGCCTGTCTGTCTCAGTCTGTCTGTCTCAGTAGTCCACTCTGTCTGTCTCAGCCTGTCTCAGTCTGTCTCAGCCTGTCTGTCTGTCTGTCTCAGCCTGTCTGTCTGTCTGTCTCAGCCTGTCTGTCTCAGCCTGTCTGTCTGTCTCAGCCTGTCTGTCTCAGCCTGTCTGTCTGTCTCAGCCTGTCTGTCTCAGCCTGTCTGTCTCAGTCTGTCTGTCTCAGTCTAGTCTGTCTCTCTGTCTGTCTCAGTAGTCCTCTCTCTGTCTGTCTCAGTAGTCCTCTCTCTGTCTGTCTCAGTCTGTCTGTCTCAGTCTGTCTGTCTCAGTCTGTCTGTCTCAGTAGTCCTCTCTCTGTCTGTCTCAGTAGTCATCTCTCTGTCTGTCTCAGTCTGTCTGTCTCAGTAGTCCTCTCTCTGTCTGTCTCAGTAGTCCTCTCTCTGTCTGTCTCAGTAGGCCTCTCTCTGTCTGTCTCAGCCTGTCTGTCTCAGCCTGTCTGTCTCAGTAGTCCTCTCTCTGTCTGTCTCAGTAGTCCACTCTGTCTGTCTCAGCCTGTCTGTCTGTCTCAGCCTGTCTGTCTGTCTCAGCCTGTCTGTCTGTCTCAGTAGTCCTCTCTGTCTGTCACAGTCTGTCTGTCTGTCTCAGCATGTCTGTCTGTCTGTCTCAGCCTGTCTGTCTCAGCCTGTCTGTCTCAGTCTGTCTGTCTCAGTCTGTCTGTCTCAGTCTGTCTGTCTCAGTCTGTCTGTCTCAGTAGTCCACTCTGTCTGTCTCAGTAGTCCACTCTGTCTGTCTCAGTCTGTCTGTCTGTAGTCATCTCTGTCTCAGTCTCAGTCTCAGTCTCTGTCTCTGTCTCTGTCTCTGTCTCTGTCTGTCTGTCTCAGTAGTTCTCTTTGTCTGTCTCAGTAGTCCTCTCTCAGTCTGTCTCAGTCTGTCTCAGTCTGTCTCAGTCTGTCTCAGTCTCTGTCTCTGTCTCTGTCTCTGTCTCAGTCTGTCTGTCTCAGTAGTTCTCTTTGTCTGTCTCAGTAGTCCTCTCTCTGTCTGTCTCAGTCTGTCTGTCTCAGTAGCCCAGTCTGTCTGTCACAGTCTGTCTGTCTCAGTCTGTCTGTCTCAGTCTGTCTGTCTCAGTCTGTCTGTCTCAATAGTTCTCAGTCTGTCTGTCTCAGTAGTCCACTCTGTCACAGTCTGTCTGTCTCAGTAGTCCTCTCTGTCTGTCTCACTCTGTCTGTCTCACTCTGTCTGTCTCACTCTGTCTGTCTCAGTAGTCTTACTCTGTCTGTCTCAGTAGTCCACTCTGTCTGTCTGTCTCAGTAGTCCACTATGTCTGTCTCAGTCTGTCTGTCTGTAGTCAACTCTGTCTGTCTCAGTCTCAGTCTGTCTCAGTCTGTCTCAGTCTGTCTGTCTCAGTCTCAGTCCTCTCTCTGTCTGTCTCAGTAGTCCTCTCTCTGTCTGTCTCAGTAGTCCTCTCTGTCTGTCTCAGTAGTCTCAGTCTGTCTCAGTCTCTGTCTGTCTCTGTCTCAGTAGTCTCTGTCTCAGTAGTCCTCTGTCTCAGTAGTCCACTCTGTCTGTCTCAGCCTGTCTGTCAGTCTGTCTCAGCCTGTCTGTCTGTCTGTCTCAGCCTGTCTGTCTGTCTGTCTCAGCCTGTCTGTCTCAGCCTGTCTGTCTGTCTGTCAGCCTGTCTGTCTCAGCCTGTCTGTCTCAGTCTGTCTGTCTCAGTCTGTCTGTCTCAGTCTGTCTGTCTCACTCTGTCTGTCTCAGCCTCTGTCTCAGTCTGTCTCAGCTGTCTGTCTGTCTGTCTGTCTCAGCCTGTCTGTCTCAGTCTGTCTCAGCCTGTCTGTCTCTCAGCCTGTCTGTCTCAGCCTGTCTGTCTGTCTCAGCCTGTCTGTCTCAGTCTGTCTCTCAGCCTGTCTGTCTCAGCCTGTCTGTCTCAGTCTGTCTGTCTCAGTCTGTCTGTCTCAGTCTGTCTGTCTCAGTAGTCCTCTCTCTGTCTGTCTCAGTAGTCCTCTCTCTGTCTGTCTCAGTCTGTCTGTCTCAGTCTGTCTGTCTCAGTCTGTCTGTCTCAGTAGTCCTCTCTCTGTCTGTCTCAGTAGTCCTCTGTCTGTCTGTCTCTGTCTCAGTCTGTCTGTCTCAGTCTGTCTGTCTCAGTCTGTCTGTCTCAGTCTGTCTGTCTCAGTCTGTCTGTCTCAGTAGTCCTCTCTCTGTCTGTCTCAGTAGTCCTCTCTCTGTCTGTCTCAGTAGTCCTCTCTCTGTCTGTCTCAGTCTGTCTGTCTCAGTCTGTCTGTCTCAGTAGTCCTCTCTCTGTCTGTCTCAGTAGTCCACTCTGTCTGTCTCAGCCTGTCTGTCTGTCTCAGCCTGTCTGTCTGTCTCAGCCTGTCTGTCTGTCTCAGCCTGTCTGTCTGTCTGTCTGTCTCAGCCTGTCTGTCTGTCTGTCTCAGCCTGTCTGTCTGTCTCAGTATGTCTGTCTGTCTCAGTCTCAGCCTGTCTGTCTCAGTCTGTCTGTCTCAGTCTGTCTGTCTCAGTAGTCCACTCTGTCTGTCTCAGTAGTCCACTCTGTCTGTCTCAGTCTGTCTGTCTGTAGTCATCTCAGTCTCAGTCTCAGTCTCAGTCTCTGTCTCTGTCTCTGTCTCTGTCTCTGTCTGTCTGTCTCAGTAGTTCTCTTTGTCTGTCTCAGTAGTCCTCTCTCAGTCTGTCTCAGTCTGTCTCAGTCTGTCTCAGTCTGTCTCAGTCTCTGTCTCTGTCTCTGTCTCAGTCTGTCTGTCTCAGTAGTTCTCTTTGTCTGTCTCAGTAGTCCTCTCTCTGTCTGTCTCAGTCTGTCTGTCTCAGTAGCCCAGTCTGTCTGTCACAGTCTGTCTGTCACAGTCTGTCTGTCACAGTCTGTCTGTCTCAGTCTGTCTGTCTCAGTCTGTCTGTCTCAGTAGTCCACTCTGTCACAGTCTGTCTGTCACAGTCTGTCTGTCTCAGTAGTCCTCTCTGTCTGTCTCAGTCTGTCTGTCTCACTCTGTCTGTCTCACTCTGTCTGTCTCACTCTGTCTGTCTCAGTAGTCTTACTCTGTCTGTCTCAGTAGTCCACTCTGTCTGTCTGTCTCAGTAGTCCACTATGTCTGTCTCAGTCTGTCTGTCTGTAGTCAACTCTGTCTGTCTCTCAGTAGTCAGTCAGCTGTCTCAGTCTGTCTCAGTCTCAGTCTGTCTCAGTAGTCCTCTCTCTGTCTGTCTCAGTAGTCCTCTCTCTGTCTCAGTAGTCCTCTCTCTGTCTGTCTCAGTAGTCCACTCTGTCTGTCTCAGCCTGTCTCAGTCTGTCTCAGCCTGTCTGTCTGTCTGTCTCAGCCTGTCTGTCTGTCTGTCTCAGCCTGTCTGTCTGTCTGTCTCAGCCTGTCTGTCTGTCTGTCTGTCTCAGCCTGTCTGTCTCAGCCTGTCTGTCTCAGCCTGTCTGTCTGTCAGCCTGTCTGTCTCAGTCTGTCTGTCTCAGTCTGTCTGTCTCAGTCTGTCTGTCTCAGTCTGTCTGTCTCAGTAGTCCTCTCTCTGTCTGTCTCAGTCTCTCTCTGTCTGTCTCAGTCTGTCTGTCTCAGTCTGTCTGTCTGTCTCAGTCTGTCTGTCTCAGTAGTCTCTCTGTCTGTCTCAGTAGTCCTGTCTGTCTGTCTAGTCCAGCCTGTCTGTCTCAGTCTGTCAGTCTGTCTCAGCCTGTCTGTCTGTCTGTCTCAGCCTGTCTGTCTGTCTGTCTCAGCCTGTCTGTCTCAGCCTGTCTGTCTGTCTCAGCCTGTCTGTCTCAGCCTGTCTGTCTCAGCCTGTCTGTCTCAGTCTGTCTGTCTCAGTCTGTCTGTCTCAGTCTGTCTGTCTCAGTAGTCCTGTCTGTCTCAGTAGTCCTCTCTCTGTCTGTCTCAGTCTGTCTGTCTCAGTCTGTCTGTCTCAGTCTGTCTGTCTCAGTAGTCCTCTCTGTCTGTCTCAGTAGTCCACTCTGTCTGTCTCAGCCTCTGTCTGTCTCAGCCTGTCTGTCTGTCTCAGCATGTCTGTCTGTCTGTCTCAGCCTGTCTGTCTCAGCCTGTCTGTCTCAGTCTGTCTGTCTCAGTCTGTCTGTCTCAGTCTGTCTGTCTCAGTAGTCCTCTCTCTGTCTGTCTCAGTAGTCCTCTCTCTGTCTGTCTCAGTAGTCCTCTCTCTGTCTGTCTCAGTAGTCCTGTCTCTGTAGTCCTCTCTCTGTCTGTCTCAGTAGTCCTCTGTCTGTCTCAGTCTGTCTGTCTCAGTCTGTCTGTCTCAGTAGCCCACTCTGTCTCAGTCTGTCTGTCTCAGTCTGTCTGTCTGTCTCAGTAGTCCTCTGTCTGTCTGTCTCAGTAGTCCTCTCTGTCTGTCTCAGTAGTCTGTCTGTCTCTGTCTGTCTGTCTGTCTGTCTCAGTCTGTCTGTCTCAGTCTGTCTGTCTCAGTAGTCCTCTCTCTGTCTGTCTCAGTAGTCTCTCTCTGTCTGTCTCAGTAGTCCTGTCTCTCTGTCTGTCTCAGTCTGTCTGTCTCAGTCTGTCTGTCTCAGTAGTCCTCTCTCTGTCTGTCTCAGTAGTCCTCTCTGTCTGTCTCAGTAGTCCTCTGTCTGTCTGTCTCAGTAGTCCTCTCTGTCTGTCTCAGTAGTCCTCTCTCTGTCTGTCTCAGTAGTCCACTCTGTCTGTCTCAGTCTGTCCTGTCTCAGTCTGTCTCAGCCTGTCTGTCTGTCTGTCTCAGTCCTGTCTCAGTCTGTCTCAGTCTGTCTGTCTGTCTCAGTGTCTGTCTCAGTCTGTCTGTCTCAGCCTGTCTGTCTCAGCCTGTCTGTCTCAGTGTCTGTCTCTCAGTCTGTCTGTCTCAGTCTGTCTGTCTCAGTCTGTCTGTCTCAGTAGTCCTCTCTCTGTCTGTCTGTCTCAGTAGTCCTCTCTCTGTCTGTCTCAGTCTGTCTGTCTCAGTCTGTCTGTCTCAGTAGTCCTCTCTCTGTCTGTCTCAGTAGTCCACTCTGTCTGTCTCAGCCTGTCTCAGTCTGTCTCAGCCTGTCTGTCTGTCTGTCTCAGCCTGTCTGTCTGTCTGTCTCAGCCTGTCTGTCTCAGCCTGTCTGTCTGTCTCAGCCTGTCTGTCTCAGTCTGTCTCAGCCTGTCTGTCTCAGTCTGTCTGTCTCAGTCTGTCTGTCTCAGTCTGTCTGTCTCAGTAGTCCTCTCTCTGTCTGTCTCAGTAGTCCTCTCTCTGTCTGTCTCAGTCTGTCTGTCTCAGTCTGTCTGTCTCAGTCTGTCTGTCTCAGTAGTCCTCTCTCTGTCTGTCTCAGTAGTCCTCTCTCTGTCTGTCTCAGTAGTCCTCTCTCTGTCTGTCTCAGTCTGTCTGTCTCAGTAGTCCTCTCTCTGTCTGTCTCAGTAGTCCACTCTGTCTGTCTCAGCCTGTCTGTCTGTCTCAGCCTGTCTGTCTGTCTCAGCCTGTCTGTCTGTCTCAGCCTGTCTGTCTGTCTGTCTGTCTCAGCCTGTCTGTCTGTCTGTCTCAGCCTGTCTGTCTGTCTCAGCATGTCTGTCTGTCTGTCTCAGCCTGTCTGTCTCAGTCTGTCTGTCTCAGTCTGTCTGTCTCAGTCTGTCTGTCTCAGTAGTCCACTCTGTCTGTCTCAGTCTCCACTCTGTCTGTCTCAGTCATCTCTGTCTCAGTCTCAGTCTCAGTCTCTCTGTCTCTGTCTCTGTCTGTCTGTCTCTGTCTCTGTCTCTGTCTCTGTCTCTGTCTCTGTCTGTCTGTCTCAGTAGTTCTCTTTGTCTGTCTCAGTAGTCCTATCTCTGTCTGTCTCAGTCTGTCTCAGTCTCAGTCTCAGTCTCTGTCTCTGTCTCTGTCTCTGTCTCAGTCTGTCT
>NW_024609601.1:0-205000 GCF_018296145.1 Oncorhynchus tshawytscha | reverse complement strand
TGTCTGTCTGTCTGTCAGTCAGTCTGTCTGTCTCAGTAGTCCTCTCTGTCTGTCACAGTCTGTCTGTCTCAGTAGTCCTCTCTGTCTGTCACAGTCTGTCTGTCACAGTCTGTCTGTCTCAGTAGTCCTCTCTGTCTGTCTCAGTCTGTCTGTCTCAGTCTGTCTGTCTCTCAGTCTGTCTGTCTCAGTCAGTCTGTCTGTCTCAGTCAGTCTGTCTGTCTCAGTCTGTCTCAGTCTGTCTGTCTCAGTAGTCCTCTCTGTCTGTCACAGTCTGTCTCAGTAGTCATCTCTGTCTGTCTCAGTCTGTCTCAGTCTGTCTGTCTCAGTAGTCCTCTCTGTAAAGTAAAGTTATTATGAGAACTTAGTGTCATATTTTTTCTCCTGCAGAGTTAGGCTCCATTTAACATTGGCTTTACTTCCTCATTTTAGCAGGCAGATCCCTTCAATGTCATTGCAACAGAAGTGTCTGCCGGCAGCAAGCCACCTGTCTGTCTGACATATCTATAAGTGACTATTTACCAGTTGTGCACTCATTCTCAGAGAGACCGTTCCTGTTTGTTTTGGGGGATGACTGTAGACAGGACAGGAGTCGCGGAACAGTTTTAAACTAGCCTTTTGCCCAGATTCTCTCAAACACACTGTCAACAGCGTCTCTATTGCCTACTTGAGCCGACTCCGAGCTGGGGCAGTTCGTTTCACGTCTCAGGCCCAACTGGTCAGGGTTCTACTCATTCACTAAGAGACAGGAGAACACAACACACCACTGGTCAGGGTTCTACTCATTCACTAAGAGACAGGAGAACATCTACTCATTCACTAAGAGACAGGAGAACATCTACTCATTCACTAAGAGACAGGAGAACATCTACTCATTCACTAAGAGACAGGAGAACATCTACTCATTCACTAAGAGACAGGAGAACACATAACACACCACTGATCAGGGTTCTACTCATTCACTAAGAGACAGGAGAACACATAACACACCACTGGTCAGGGTTCTACTCATTCACTAAGAGACAGGAGAACACATAACACACCCCTGATCAGGGTTCTAATCATTCACTAAGAGACAGGAGAACACATAACACACCACTGGTCAGGGTTCTACTCATTCACTAAGAGACAGGAGAACACATAACACACCCCTGATCAGGGTTCTACTCATTCACTAAGAGACAGGAGAACATCTACTCATTCACTAAGAGACAGGAGAACATCTACTCATTCACTAAGAGACAGGAGAACATCTACTCATTCACTAAGAGACAGGAGAACACATAACACACCCCTGATCAGGGTTCTACTCATTCACTAAGAGACAGGAGAACACATAACACAACCCTGATCAGGGTTCTACTCATTCACTAAGAGATAGGAGAACACATAACACACCACTGGTCAGGGTTCCACTCATTTGTGCGATTAATAAAAAAAAATATATATTTTCATTATTACATGTTGTTTAGAAGAAATGGCCGTGTCCTCGTAGGTAGAAATGGCCGTGTCCTCGTAGGTAGAAATGGCCGTGTCCTCGTAGGTAGAAATGGCCGTGTCCTCGTAGGTAGAAATGGCCGTGTCCTCGTAGGTAGAAATGGCCGTGTCCTCGTAGGTAGAAATGGCCGTGTCCTCGTAGGTAGAAATGGCCGTGTCCTCGTAGGTAGAAATGGCCGTGTCCTCGTAGGTAGAAATGGCCGTGTCCTCGTAGGTAGAAATGGCCGTGTCCTCGTAGGTAGAAATGGCCGTGTCCTCGTAGGTAGAAATGGCCGTGTCCTCGTAGGTAGAAATGGCCGTGTCCTCGTAGGTAGTTATGGCCGTGTCCTCGTAGGTAGTTATGGCCGTGTCCTCGTAGGTAGTTATGGCCGTGTCCTCGTAGGTAGTTATGGCCGTGTCCTCGTAGGTAGTTATGGCCGTGTCCTCATAGGTAGTTATGGCCGTGTCCTCGTAGGTGGTTATGGCCGTGTCCTCGTAGGTAGTTATGGCCGTGTCCTCGTAGGTAGTTACGGCCGTGTCCTCGTAGGTAGTTATGGCCATGGCCCCACTTTTCTCTGGCAACCCTTCACTTAGCTCTGTGATGTGGAACATCAGATTAGGCAGCTCTGCGTGTGGTTGTGTGTGTGTGCGCGTGTGCGTGTGTGTGTGTGATGCTCTGATTGCTGTAGTGGTCGGAGATTAGCAGTCTACAACAAAAGTCAGAAAATGTGTAAAGTCAATGATAGATCAGTGGTTCCCAAACTTGTTATAGTCTCGTACCCCTTCAAACATTCACCCTCCAGCTGAGTACCCCCTAGTCCTGTACCCCTTCAAACATTCACCCTCCAGCTGAGTACCCCCTAGTCCTGTACCCCTTCAAACATTCACCCTCCAGCTGAGTACCCCCTAGTCCTGTACCCCTTCAAACATTCACCCTCCAGCTGAGTACCCCCTAGTCCTGTACCCCTTCAAACATTCACCCTCCAGCTGAGTACCCCCTAGTCCTGTACCCCTTCAAACATTCACCCTCCAGGTCAATAATCAATCATTTTTCTCTGTATTTAACCATCTTACATCTGACCTATATTTGTTTGTTATTTGTTCAACAAAAATTGTGAATAACTCACCACGGGTTAATGATAAGGGTGTGTTGAAAGGATTCACATAACTCTGCAATGTTGGGTTGTTTTGGAGAGAGTCTTTTTCCACACAAAGTCTGTGCCTGTATGTAGTTCTCATGCTGGTGAGGGCCAAGAATCCATTCTCACATAGGTACGTGATTGGAAAGGGCATCAGTGTCTTAACAGCATGATTTTCCAAGGCAGGATACTCTGAGCTCCGCCCAATCCAGAAATCTGGCAGTGGCTTCTGATTAAATTCTATTTTTACACAACCGCTTGTTGCAATTTCTTCTCTTGTTCAGATATCCGCAAGTGGACTGGAGCCAGGGCATGAAAGGGATAATGAATCTGGTTGTTTGTGTCATTCGTTTCAGGAAAGTACCTGCGTAATTGCGCACCCAACTCACTCAGGTGCTTCGCTAAATCACATTTGACATTGTCCGTAAGCTTGAGTTCATTTGAACACAAAAAAAATCATACAATGATGGAAAGACCTGTGTGTTGTCCTTGTTAATGCAGACAGAGAAGAGCTCCAACTTCTTAATCATAGCCTCAATTTTGTCCCGCACATTGAATATAGTTGCGGAATCATAGATTCAGATCATTCAGGCGAGAAAAAACATCCCCTAGATAGGCCAGTCGTGTGAGAAACTCGTCATCATGCGGTCAGACAAGTGAAAATTAAGGTCAGTAAAGAAAACTTTAAGCTCGTCTCTCAATTTAAAAAATGTGTCAATACTTTGCCCCTTGATAACCAGAGCACTTCTGTATGTTATAAAAGCATCACATGGTTGCTGCCCGTATCATTGCACAGTGCAGAAAATATATGAGTGTTCACTGTAGTGCCCAAATCATCTTTCAAGCTGTCAGGCATTCCCTTGGCAGCAAGAGCCTCTCGGTGGATGCTGCAGTGTACCCAAGTGGTGTCGGGAGCAACAGCTTACACACACGTTACCACTCCACTATGTCTCCCTGTAGGGAGTAACAGCTTACACACACACATTACCACTCCACTATGTCTCCCTGTAGGGAACAACAGCTTACACACACGTTACCACTCCACTATGTCTCCCTGTAGGGAACAACAGCTTACACACATTACCACTCCACTATGTCTCCCTGTAGGGAACAACAGCTTACACACGTTACCACTCCACTATGTCTCCCTGTCATGGCTTTTGTGCCATCAGTACAGATACCAACATATATTGACCACCAAAGTTTTGATGTCACAAAACTGTTCAGTACTTTAAAAATATCCTCTCATGTTGTCCTGTTGTCCTGGTTTCCAACGGTTTGCAGAAGAGGATGTCTTCCTTAATTGACCCCCCATAAACGTAACGGACATATACCAGGAGCTGTGCCAGGCCTGCCACAGCTGTTGACTCATCCAGCTGTAACGCATAGATCACATTCTAGATCATATGCTACAATGTGTAAAGTAAATGATAGATCATATGCTACAATGTGTAAAGTAAATGATAGATCATATGCTACAATGTGTAAAGTAAATGATAGATCATATGCTACAATGTGTAAAGTAAGTGCGGGAATCTAAATGGTGTTTTGCTAGAAAGGACTGAGGGAGTATCCTTCCTTCCTCACACACTGGCTATGATAGATCACATTCTAGATCATATGACAGAATGTGTAAAGTAAATCATAGATAATATTCTAGATTGTATTCTAGATCATGTTCTAGATTATATTCTACATCATAATAGATCATATTCTAGATCAGAATAGATCATATTCCAAATCATAATAGATCATATTCTAGATAATAGATCATAGTCCAGATTACATTCTAGATCATAATGTATTGAGAGTAAATATAGTTGCCATCAGGACTAACTTCTGAAGTACACTTCCTCTCTACTAACCACACACACACACACACACACACTCTTCATCAGTCATATTTGCTGTAGCCAGTCTATTACATCTACAGTATCTGGAGATCAAGAGGTTTGACACGACAACCAAAGTGTGCTTTCTACATGGCACCCTATTCTCTTTATGGTGCACTGCTGTAGACCAGGGCCCACAGTAATACACTGCTGTAGACCAGGGCCCACAGTAATACACTGCTGTAGACCAGGGCCCACAGTAATACACTACTGTAGACCAGGGCCCACAGTAATACACTACTGTAGACCAGGGCCCACAGTAATACACTACTGTAGACCAGGGCCCACAGTAATACACTACTGTAGACCAGGGACCACAGTAATACACTACTGTAGACCAGGGCCCACAGTAATACACTACTGTATACCAGGGCCCACAGTAATACACTACTGTAGACCAGGGCCCAGAGTAATACACTACTGTAGACCAGGGCCCACAGTAATACACTACTGTAGACCAACAACCACAGTAATACACTACTGTAGACCAACAACCACAGTAATACACTACTGTAGACCAACAACATGGTCATCACTAGAGGAACAGGAGATGAACCAATAACAACATGGTCATCACTAGAGGAACAGGAGATGAACCAATAACAACATGGTCATCACTAGAGGAACAGGAGATGAACCAATAACAACATGGTCATCACTAGAGGGAGAAAAGTAAAGAAGTTGACACGACAACTCCAGAGAACAACACGGTTTTGCTTCTTCCAGGAGCTTTGGAAACCCAGAGGAGTCAAATGTATTGAGCTGTTCTGTTGTCTGTTCAGATGCACGTTATATGGAGGAAGTACAAGGACCTAAAAATACAGCCTCTCTCCCACCACCAACCCCTCCTCCTCCTCTCCTGTGATGTGTAGCCTCTGGTTCACCATAAAGGGCAACTGTAACACTACAGAGCACAGACTACACAACGCTGAGTCACACTACACACAACACTTAATGCAGAGTCACACTGTCACACAACACTTAACGCTGAGTCACTACACACCACACTTAACGCAGAGTCACACTGTCACATATTTAAAGAAATATGTAACTTTCACACATTAACAAGTCCAATGCATCAAATGAAAGATAAACATCTTGTTAATCTACCCATCGTGTCCAATTTCAAAAATGCTTTACAGCGAAAGCACAACATATGATTATGTTAGGTCAGAGCCAAGTCAAGAAAACACAGCCATTTTTCCAGCCAAAGATAGGAGTCACAAAAAGCAGAAATATTGATAAAATGAATCACTAACCTTTGATGATCTTCATCAGATGACACTCATAGGACATCATTTTACACAATACATGTATGTGTTGTTCGATAATGTGCACACTTACATCCAAAAATCGCAGTTTACTTTGGAGCGTTTACGTGCAGTAATATTTTGATTCCAAAACATCCGGGGATTTTGCAGAAATACTCATAATAAACATTAATAAAAGATACAACTGTTATTCACAGAATTAAAGATAGACTTCTCCTTAATGCAGCCACTGTCAGATTTCAAAAAAACTTGACAGAAAAAGCATAATCTGAGAACGGCGCTCAGAGCCCAATCCAGCCAGAGAAATATCCGCCATTTTGGAGTCAACAGAAGTTAGAAACAACACCATAAATATTCACTTACCTTTTTCTTGAGTCTTACAGATAAATAAAGTACCACATTAGCTACGAATAAGATTGCAAACATTCCAGTCATTTTCCCCAAATTCTCAGGTTTTCCAGAAATCCCGGTTGGAGAAATCTGTATTTCCTGCTAATTCCCTCTTGATTCTGGGAGTCATATAACCAGGATTTCTGATAAATCTGGGAATTGTGAGAAACATTAGCTACAAAGCTTCCAGGCAACTCACTCCAGCTCCCCTAACTGCAGATCAGATATCCCAGTCATGAACACCTCAGCTCCCCCTAACTGCAGATCAGATATCCCAGTCATGAACACCTCAGCTCCCCCTAACTGCAGATCAGATATCCCAGTCATGAACACCTCAGCTCCCCCTAACTGCAGATCAGATATCCCAGTCATGAACACCTCAGCTCCCCCTAACTGCAGATCAGACATCCCAGTCATGAACACCTCAGCATCAACACACTTCTCTCTATCTGGCAGAGCTAATAGGCTGTGTTACGGCCTGGTTAAGGGCTGTTTTACAGGCTGTGTTAGTGCCTGGTTAAGGGCTGTTTTACAGGCTGTGTTACTGCCTGGTTAAGGGCTGTTTTACAGGCTGTGTTACTGCCTGGTTAAGGGCTGTTTTACAGGCTGTGCTACTGCCTGGTTAAGGGCTGTTTTACAGGCTGTGTTACTGCCTGGTTAAGGGCTGTTTTACAGGCTGTGTTACTGCCTGGTTAAGGGCTGTTTTACAGGCTGTGTTACTGCCTGGTTAAGGGCTGTGTTACAAGGGCTGTTTTACAGGCTGTGCTACTGCCTGGTTAAGGGCTGTTTTACAGGCTGTGCTACTGCCTGGTTAAGGGCTGTTTTACAGGCTGTTTTACTGCCTGGTTAAGGGCTGTTTTACAGGCTGTGTTACCGCCTGGTTAAGGGCTGTTTCACAGGCTGTGTTACCGCCTGGTTAAGGGCTGTTTTATAGGCTGTGCTACTGCCTGGTTAAGGGCTGTTTTATCTCCATCCCTATGCTCAGTGGTTGCGTTCCAGTTGGCACCCTATTCCAAAAGTAGTGCACTATTTTTGACGAGGGCCCGTAGGGTATTGGAGTGGGATTCACTGAAGCAGTGAAATACCTGGGGGAATACACCATTACAGTGGGGCAAAAAAGTATTTAGTCAGCCACCAATTGTGCAAGTTCTCCCACGTAAAAAGATGAGGCCTGTAATTTTCATCATAGGTACACGTCAACTATGACAGACAAAATGAGAAAAACCTGCACCAGGCTGGGAAGACTGAATCTGCAATAGGTAAGCAGCTTGGTTTGAAGAAATCAACTGTGGGAGCAATTATTAGGAAATGGAAGACATACAAGACCACTGATAATCTCCCTCGATCTGGGGCTCCACGCAAGATCTCACCCTGTGGGGTCAAAATGATCACAAGAACGGTGAGCAAAAATCCCAGAACCACACGGGGGGACCTAGTGAATGACCTGCAGAGAGCTGGGAACAAAGTAACAAAGCCTACCATCAGTAACACACTACGCCGCCAGGGACTCAAATCCTGCAGTGCCAGACGTGTCCCCCTGCTTAAGCCAGTACATGTCTGAAGTTTGCTAGAGAGCATTTGGATGATCCAGAAGAAGATTGGGAGAATGTCATATGGTCAGATGAAACCAAAATATAACTTTTTGGTAAAAACGCAACTCATCGTGTTTGGAGGACAAAGAATGCTGAGTTGCATCCAAAGAACACCATACCTACTGTGAAGCATGGGGGTGGAAACATCATGCTCTGGGGCTGTTTTTCTGCAAAGGGACCAGGACGACTGATCCGTGTAAAGGAAAGAATGAATGGGGCCATGTATCGTGAGATTTTGAGTGAAAACCTTCCATCAGCAAGGCCATTGAAGATGAAACGTGGCTGGGTCGTTCAGCATGACAATGATCCCAAACACACCGCCCGGACAACGGAGGAGTGGCTTCGTAAGAAGCATTTCAAGGTCCTGGAGTGGCCTAGCCAGTCTCCAGATCTCAACCCCATAGAAAATCTTTGGAGGGAGTTGAAAGTCTGTGTTGCCCAGCAACAGCCCCAAAACATCACTGCTCTAGAGGAGATCTGCATGGAGGAATGGGCCAAAATACCAGCAACAGTGTGTGAAAACCTTGTGAAGACTTACAGAAAATGTTTGACCTCTGTCATTGCCAACAAAGGGTATATAACAAAGTATTGAGATAAACGTATTTTCCACCATAATTTGCAAATAAATTCATTAAAAATCCTACAATGTGATTTTCTAGATTTTTTTCCCTCATTTGGTTTGTCATAGTTGAAGTGTACCTACGATGAAAATTACAGGCCTCTCATCTTTTTACGTGGGAGAACTTGCACAATTGGTGTCTGACTAAATACTTTTTTGCCCCACTGTAAATCTAAATGACAGGATGAAGAGTTTAAAAACAGAAAAGAGATTAAGAAGATACATATTTAAAGAATTAGAAGTGTTTAGTGGAGGAAAGCAACTTTTTTAAACACTGAAAATAACAAGAATCTAACCAGTTCTCTTTAAATTCTCCCCAGAATCTCTTCCAAAGAACCATAAGAATCTCATTCCAATCCTCCTCTGACCTCTCCCTGAGCTCTCTCTGACCGCTCTCTCTCTCTCTCTCTCTGAGTCGGTCCTCTAACATCAAAACCTGGTCAAAAAAGCCCAGGGACAATCATAATCCTCAAACCATCCATTTAGGACATCCGTTAAGTGGTTGAATTAAGAAGGACAGGACTGTGTTTTGTTTTAAGGGCAAAGCCAGGCTTTTGAAAGGGAAAGTTGTGCTTTGTATCACCAAACACGTCATCCATCAATATTTCTCAAATGGAAATAGGATGTAATTTGGGACACGACCAGTGTCTTGGAGTGAGATTCATTACAGCACTAGAGGTGTGTCTGTGGGGAGAATCCAGTCAAAATGACAAGATAAAGAGTGTGAAAACAGTGAGGGCTCAACCCAATCCGTAGCACTGAAGATCCGCTGACAATTAAAGGCAAATGTTCCCACGGTCGCGGAGACTGCATTCACAGTAACCACTGCATATGTCGGCTCAATCGATAATTACCTTTAAATGTGAACCGCGTTACAACGCAGATATTCTGCGGTACAGATTGAATCGAGGCCTAAAGCTACTTTCGTACAAGAGGTTTAAGGAATGGGAAGTGATCCGTGGATATAATTCACTTTTGTATGGCTTTGAAACCCAAGATTTTAACCCCAACACAAACACACACACCACACACACCAGACCAGTTCCCTTTCAATTCTACCCAGAATCTCTTCCAAAACGCCTGGGGGATCCTCCTCTGACCTCTCTGTTTGAGTCTGTCCTCTAAAGTTATTAATCCCTGAACTGAAAAGCCCAGACCCAATCCATGTGGGACGTGAGTTACATGGCTGACTTAAGGAGGACAGGACTGTGCTTTGTGTTTTGTTTTAAGAAGGGCAGAGCCAGGATTTTGAAAGGGAAGGTTGTGCTTTGTATCACCAAACACTTCATCCATTAATATTTGTGTGTAACACTATTCCCTATATAGTGCACTACTTTGGGCCCTGGACAAAGTGCACCCTTTGAGCCATGGTCAAAAGTAGTGCACTAAATAGGGAATAGTGTTGCCATTTGGGACAAAGATTTGGCTAGAATAAAGGGTTGTAGCGAAGTCATAATGCTGAGAAACAAAGGTGACGTTGCCCAATAGACAGCTTGAGGACCAAGTGGGTGTGTGTGAAGTTGTCAGGAGACACTGATCTTGGGTCAGTTTAGCATTAAAGGTAATGATTGGGAGAGGGAATGATGATCCTAGAATGTATCAAGGGGAAACTCTGATCTTGGATCAGTGAAACCATCCCAGAGCAAGCAATTGGATGGGTCATTCTCCTCTCAGGGTCACGTAGGGCCATTATGCTGGGCCATTTGTCAGGACAGGAAGCTGTTGGCAGACACCTACAGTACCACACCATGTCAGAGACAGGAGCAGCACAGTCCTATCTAGCTGCACGTAGAGCTGGACCATTCTGCCAGGACAGGAAGCTGTTGGCAGACACCTACAGTACCACACCATGTCAGAGGCAGGAGCAGCACAGTCCTATCTATCTGCACGTAGAGCTGGACCATTCTGTCAGGACAGGAAGCTGTTGGCAGACACCTACAGTACCACACCATGTCAGAGGCAGGAGCAGCACAGTCCTATCTATCTGCACGTAGAGCTGGACCATTCTGTCAGGACAGGAAGCTGTTGGCAGACACCTACAGTACCACACCATGTCAGAGGCAGGAGCAGCACAGTCCTATCTATCTGCACGTAGAGCTGGGCCATTCTGTCAGGACAGGAAGCTGTTGGCAGACACCTACAGTACCACACCATGTCAGAGGCAGGAGCAGCACAGTCCTATCTATCTGCACGTAGAGCTGGGCCGTTATGGACCAAAATCCACATCACGATCAATTGACTGAATTATCACGCTAACGTTAAATTGAACTATACATTTATAACAATGTGCACCAGTTATTTTTTATATTACACTTAAAATTACTATTTTGAAATGTCTAAGGCACTGCATCTCAGTGCAAGAGGAGTCACTACAGTCCCCGGCCGTGATTGGGAGTCTCATAGGGTGGCGCAGGTTTGGCCGGGGTATTGTAAATAAGGATTTGTTCTTAACTGACTTGCCTAGTTAAATAAAGGTTACATTTAAAAATATATATATAATAATTAAATCCCATGTCAAAAGGACACATGAGCAATAACATGTGAAGATCATAGGAGCATGCAAATTAAAGCTAAGACTAAGTTTCCTTAGAAATTAAGACACACTAATTAAAGTGTGCCTTATAATAACTAACTAATTTTTATCAAGCCAAGTCAGGGAGATCAGGCAATAGGTAGATAACAGGAAATCCGGCTAAGGTACGGGCAGGGAATAGGCAAAAAGACGTCGTTGTTGAGGCAGGCAAAAACTATCCTACACGGGAGGAGTAACTCACGGGAAAACCAGCGCTCTGAAATAACGTGCGTCACAAAACAAACAATACCTCACAGTGACGGGGTGCAAAGAACTGAACTAATTAGTGTGTGATAATGACATACAGGTGATTAGAACTCAGGTGATTGGGATCTGGAGACTGAGCTGCGTTCAGGGGATCTGTGTGTTTGAGAGTGTGAACTGGAAGGTGGGCAGGAAAGTGAGCTGCGTTCAGGGGATCTGGTCACCGGAGCTGAATAGCGGTATATCAAAATGTTCTACTGCATGAGCTCCTGTTCCTCTTATGGAATATTAACTCTAAAGTATTGTGACGCTCCTGCACCTAAATATAAACAGTACCAGCACCCAAAATGAATACGGGAACCTAAGCATTGACTAAAACATGTATTCAACTATGAATAGTAGGTTATACTGAAAAAATGTTGAAGTTGACTTAGTCAAAGTTAACTCAGTGTTAGTTAGGATAACTCTACATTTAAAGCATTGGTGAAGTTAACTTAAATATCTTTAATTAGTCAAAGTACATTTGGAGTAAGTTAGTATAACTTGTCATGAAGTTGCACGGACTATATCTGGAAATAATAAGTTGAATCAACTAATATTTTTTTTTACAATGCAAATATAAATGTCTCTTTCACGTCCTGACCGTAGAGAGCCCTTATTTTCTATGGTAGAGTAGGTCAGGGCGTGACTGGGGGTTTAGTCTAGTTTATTATTTCTATGTGGGGTTCTAGTTTTGTTTTTTCTATGCTGGTGATTGGTATAATTCCCAATTAGAAGGCAGCTGGTAATCGTTGTCTCTAATTGGGGATCACATTTAAGTAGCATTTTCCCCCACATGTGTTTGTGGGATATTGTTTGTGGGTAGTTATATGTCAGCACGGTTTGGTCTTGCTTTATTGTATTGTGCGGTTCACTAACTAAAGATGTGGAACCCAGATCACGTTGGTCCAATAACTATTCCAGCGAACGTGACGGTTTCAACCACTTCCCATTTTAACCATAAGCAGCGGCTTTGATTTCTTGTCAAACAGAAAATAAAAGGTAAAATGAAAATAAAAGGGGTCTTAAAAGGTTTTAGAAATTATTATTATTAACATTAAAACATGTTGATGTAAAGACCTCTGCCAACTAACATCAACCCTTATATTTAGTTTAGGAGAATGTGTCTGTCTTCTTTAAGAAACATGTAAAGACCTTCTGCCAACTAACATCAACCCTTATATTTAGTTTAGGAGAATGTGTCTGTCTTCTTTAAGAAACATTGCCTTGTGCCTTGAAATTCCATGACCAAAACCCCAGATATTTTCTATCTTCCCTCCCTCATGAGGAGGGAGGATAATGAAAGTTCACAGAAGTAACAAGTAAAGGTAGCGTCTCTCTCTCTCTCTCAATACAATACATTACAGTAGAATAGAGTTCAATACAATACATTACAGTAGAATAGAGTTCAATACAATACATTACAGTAGAATAGAGTTCAATACAATACATTACAGTAGAATAGAGTTCAGTACAATACATTACAGTAGAATAGAGTTCAGTACAATAGATTACAGTGAATAGAGTTCAGTACAATACATTACAGTAGAATAGTTCAGTACAATAGATTACAGTAGAATAGCAGTACAATACATTACAGTAGAATAGAGTTCAGTACAATACATTACAGTAGAATAGAGTGGAGTAGAGTTCAGTACAGTGGAATAGAATAGAGTGGAGTAGAGTTCAGTTTAGAGTAGAGTTCAGTACAGTGGAATAGAAAAGTGGAGTAGAGTTCAGTACAGTGGAATAGAATAGAGTGGAGTAGAGTTCAGTACAGTGGAATAGAGTGGAGTAGAGTTCAGTACAGTGAATAGAATGGAGTAGAGTTCAGTACAGTGGAATAGAGTGGAGTAGAGTTCAGTACAGTGGAATAGAATAGAGTGGAGTAGAGTTCAGTACAGTGGAATAGAATATTTTCAGTACAGTGGAATTGGAGTAGAGTTCAGTACAGTGGAATAGAATAGAGTGGACCCAGAGTTCAGTGGAATAGAGTGGAGTAGAGTTCAGTACAGTGGAATAGAATAGAGTGGAGTAGAGTTCAGTACAGTGGAATAGATGGAGTAGAGTTCAGTACAGTGGAATAGAATAGAGTGGAGTAGAGTTCAGTACAGTGGAATAGAATAGAGTGGAGTAGAGTTCAGTACAGTGGAATAGAATAGAGTGGAGTAGAGTTCAGTACAGTGGAATAGAATAGAGTGGAGTAGAGTTCAGTACAGTGGAATAGAATAGAGTGGAGTAGAGTTCAGTACAGTGGAATAGAATAGAGTGGAGTAGAGTTCAGTACAGTGGAATAGAATAGAGTGGAGTAGAGTTCAGTACAGTGGAGCACACGAGAGTTGAGCAGCAGAGACGTTTAGGGACCGGGTAGAAAATGCAATAACAAAACATAAAAAAACAGGACCTATTTTAAGGGAATTAAAAGTTGTGAAAATGACCCAACATGTTTAGTTAGGCTTGGATGAATATTTTATGCGGTTGAAATACTTTCAGCTTTTATGATGCTAATAAAGATAGGGACTGTCTGTAGAGTTGCTAACTGCGCATTAATTCTCTAAAGATGCTGAAATAAATAAATCATATTTCTCCACTCCTGTTCCTGAGTCAAAAATGTACATTTGATGTATCATTTTACTGCAAGAAATGCTTAATTCAGCCGGAATTAATATGAAGACTATGTGAGAGGTTATAGACCTACAGTTGGTGTCTAGATTTCAGTTTCCATTCAGCCCATCTGAACAGTTCAGTTGACATGTCATATTATATGACTGTGGAGTTTGTATAACGCCTCACAATAATCACACATAACATATTTCCCAAAACATTAGGCTACTCTTCTGGCCCTTGAAAAATTAAAGGAGAGCCTCACACTAGGAGCGCAGATGCAATAATTGAATAACCTAATAACCAACGTTTAGACAGACAAGCTGTCTTCATCAGGGTATAATGACAAACACTACGGGGTCAATAGTTTATATAGTGTCAAAGGACACACACAGGTGTCTCTAATCATGGCGGGGTGTGGCCTGATATCATTGGTTAATTCTCAGATAGACTAATAACGTACCAAAAACATGAAAGGATAGCATACGATCAAAGATACAATTTGGTTGCCTACTGTTCTGGCCCTCCCTTCTCTTTATGTTCAACTCTTATTGGTATTAAACTCCCAAACATTGTCATTTTTGCCTCAGCTTTTTCTGCTCAAGTTCCCAAAAGCAATTGGTGAATTGGCGTGTATTTGAAGCTCATGCAGTCAGGCCCTATATCTTATTAGGCACAAACACCATATAAAAATAAAGAAAAACCTAAATATAGCCTACAGATATAAATTGCACAATAATTATACATTTATGGGTTTTTAATGTATTGTTTTTTTATTTATTCATCTCGTCCTTCATCCGCACAATATTTCATGACCCTATACCCGCCTGCCTCATCACTACCATACCCGCCTGCCTCATCACTACCATACCCGCCTGCCTCATCACTACCATACCCGCCTGCCTGCCTCATCACTACCATACCCGCCTGCCTCATCACTACCATACCCGCCTGCCTCATCACTACCATACCCGCCTGCCTCATCACTACCATACCCGCGTGCCTCGCCAGATATCACCGCGGGGACTACTGGTTATGAGTCAACTGTGCATCACTACCACACACACACACTCAGAGCACGCTGCAGGCACAGGCACATAAATACAAATATGAGCATTTCCCTTTGCACTTTAACTCTGCCTGAGTAAAAATGATAGCTACTGTATTACCCAGAGGAAGAAGATTTAAAATGATAGCTACTGTATTACCCAGAGGAAGAAGCTCTCTCTCTCAAACAAACACACACAGTACATGCTCAATTAGGGCGATATATATTTCATTAGATTGATTCAAAACGTATGTTTTTCCGCGATATTCCAAATGCCCGTATCGCAAGAATCTTGTTTATGCCCGCTTGTTGTCATGTTGTCTTTATGGTCTTGTCTCCTTCACTCTGTGCTGTGTGTACCTTCCCATTTACACCAAAGAGTTTAGTATATAATGACAAGATGTCTCCGCCTTAACAATGGGAGTCGTTGTCCCAAAGGCGGGAAGGCAGGCAAAAGCTTAGGTCCAAAATAAGCTCATAGAAACACAACGGGTTTATTTTGCAAAGATTTTTGGCGAGAGTGAAACCTCTCGCTTCACCTCTTCCTCTCTGTTTACACACACACACACACCAAGCCCCTCCCCCTGCCACTCACAACAACAAAGATGAGAGATCACTTCTTCTCTGCAAAGAGGTTTCACCTCGCTATTTGAGGTTTGGTGCAACAGAATGGGTCATTGGACACAAACACATTGTGACATTATTATACTGCAATAGAGGAGAAGTTAACCTTTTCTAATGAAACCCTGTTTATGTCTCAACTCCTCAGATTGAGAGCAAAGCAGACACTACTACACCGGATGTTCCAATTAACATTTATTATGGTAAAAGTAATGCTCAGTTTGTCACACATGCCATTGTGGTACCACGTACCGCTAGCAGCATCTTAGCCAGACTGTTATACTAGATGTCTAGTCTGTGATACTAGCTGTCTAGTCTGTGTTTTATAAATGTGCAATGAGCATAAAACACAGTTTATATAAGGAGTTGGCAACTCGTTCTCATGCTGATGAATCAGGTAGGACACTTGATTTCAACATCTGAACAAACCTGACATGCTGCTCAAACAGTTGGAGACAAACAGAAGGGTGTGTTCATAACAATTCAACTGTTATGCTTCTGGTTAAATGTGTATCAAAAACTGTATTCCATAGACAGACTGGGGTTCGATTCCCACGGGGGACCAGTATGAAAATATATGTTCTCACTACTGTGAGTTGCTCTGGATAAGACTGTCTACTAAATTACTAAAATGAAGAATAAAAAAAATATACAGTTGAAGTTGGAAGTTTACATACACTTAGGTTGTAGTCATTAAAACTTGTTTTTAAACCACTCCAAATTTCTTGTTAACAAACTATAGTTTGGGCAAATCGGTTAGGACATCTTCTTTGTTCATGACACAAGTCATTTTTCCAGCAATTGTTTACAGACAGATTATTTCACTTATAATTCACTGTGTCGCATTTCCAGTGGGTCAGAAGTTTACATACACTAAGTTGACTTCTGCCTTTAAACAGCTTGGAAAATTCCAGAAAATGATGTCATGGCTTTAGAAGCTTCTGATAGGCTAATTGACATCATTTGAGTCATTTGGAGATGTACCTGTGGATGTATGTCAAGGCCTACCTTTACCTAAAGAAATCAGCCAACAAAAAAAAATAATGTAGACCTCCACAAGTCTGGTTCATCCTTGGGAAACATTTCCAAACGCCTGAAGGTACCACATTCAACTGTACAAACAATAGTACGCAAGTATAAACACCATGGGACCACGCAGCCGTCATACCGCTCAGGAAGGAGATGCGTTCTGTCTCCTAGAGATGAACGTACTTTGGTGTGAAAAATGCAAATCAATCCCAGAACAACAGCAAAGGACCTTGTGAAGATGCTGGAGGAAACAGGTACATAAGTATCTATATCTGTAATGGCTTTCTACCTGGGAAGGAGAGGAGGACCAAAATGCAGCGTGGTTAGAGTTCATGGTTCTTTAATAAGAGAAACTAAACATGAACAAAATGAGAAACGTGGCGAAACTGAAACAGTCCTATCTGGTGCAGAGAACACAAAGACAGGAAACAACCACCCACAAAACAGGCTACCTAAATATGGTTCCCAATCAGACACAATGACTAACACCTGCCTCTGATTGAGAACCATATCAGGCCATACATATCAGGCCATACATAGAAATAGACAAACTAGACATACAACATAGAATGCCCACCCAGCTCACGTCCTGACCAACACTAAAACAAGGAAAACACAAAAGAACTATGGTCAGAACGTGACAATATCCACAATAAAACAAGTCCTATATCAACATAACCTGAAAGGCCGCTCAGCAAGGAAGAAGCCACTGCTCCAAAATCGCCATAAATAAAGCCAGACTACGGATTGCAACTGCACATGGGGACAAAGCTTGTACTTTTTGGAGAAATGTCCTCTGGTCTGATGAAACAACAAAAATAGAACTGTTTGGCCATAATGACCATCGCTACAGTGAAGCATGGGGGTGGCAGCATCATGTTGTGGGGGTGCTTTGCTGCAGGAGGGACTGGTGCACTTCACAAAATAGATAATGAGGAACGAAAATTATGTGGATATATTGAAGCAACATCTCAAGACATCAGTCAGTTAAAGTTAAAGCTTGGTCGCAAATGGGTCTTCAAAATGAACAATGACCCCAAGCATACATCCAAAGTTGTGGCAAAATGGCTTAAGGAGAACAAAGTCAAGGTATTGGAGTGGCCATCACAAAGCCCTGACCTCAATCCTACAGAAAATCTGTGGGCAGAACTGAAAAAGTGTGTTCGGGCAAGGATGCCTACAAACCTGACTCAGTTACACCAGCTCTGTCAGGAGGAATCTTGTGGAAGGCTACCCAAAACATTTGACCCAAGTTAAACAATTTAAAGGCAAGCTACCAAATACTAATTGAGTGTATGTAAATCCTGTATGTAAACTTCTGACCCACTGGGAATGTGATGAAATAAATAAAAGCTGAAATAAATCCATCTCTCTACTATTAATCTGACATTTCACTTTCTTAAAATAAAGTGGTGATCCTAACTGGACTAAGACAGGGAATTTTTACTAAAAACTAAAGCCAAATAATTCCTTGTAGAGAGAGAGAGTGTGTGTGTGTGTGTGTGTGTGTGTGTGTGTGTGTGTGTGTGTGGTATTATTTTATTGTCCTATAAAAGACCAGTAGTGGTAATGTGATTTTCACTGGGTGATAAAGAGCAGGGTTTCAGAAAGGCTTCATTACGCTGACAGTTGTCTTGGTGCAGAACACACACACTGTTGTGTACATGGAGAAGATTTAATAACCTCTAACCTCTTTAACTCAGCACGTGTCTGTCTGGAGGGTGGGACGGACATAATCACCTATCACACACACACACACACACACACACACACACACACACACACACACACTATCAAATGTCAGGCTGGCGAAAACAGGGGAGTCGATGGCAATTCAATAAGCTGTGGGTTAATGTTACCTACTGCTATAACAGGAAGTCTGATTCCTTCCTAACAGTGTGTGTGTGTGTGTGTGTGTGTGTGTGTGTGTGTGTGTGTGTGTGTGTGTGTGTGTGTGTGTGTGTGTGTGTGTGTGTGTGTGTGTGTGTGTGCGTGTGTTCGTGCATGTGAGAGAGAGAGAGACAGAGACAGAGACAGAGAGAGAGATTTTCTACCAAAATATCCAAACATTCTTAGATAACTTTCTGGATACCACATTCACTCACAGTAAAGAAGGCCTCAATCTAGCAGTAAAAAACATCAACTATATATTCAGACAAACGGCAAAAGAAGCACAACTGAAATTGTTTTTTTTTTAAGACCACAGATGACAACTGGTTTGCAGGTTGTAAAATTATAAGGAAAAAAATTAGAACACTATCCAACCGAAAGCACAGAGACCCAAACAATGGTGAATCACGCCTTCATTACTGTGAGACTTTAAAACTCTATAAACGTAACACTCAGAACCAAAACAGCACAGTACAACAGCAAGCAGCTGACACTAATTGAGGATAAACACACACAACTTCTGGCAAAAGGGTGACATATGGACCCATTTTAAAACTCTCTACAACACCGTTCAAATTGACACAAACGCAGAACGACGCCAAATTCATGAGAAGTTGAATGGATTAAAAAAAGCTATAAAGGACAATCAACATCCACTGGACTCCCCAATTACTGACCAGGAGCTCTATAAGAAACTAAACTATTACTGACCAGGAGCTCTATAAGAAACTAAACTATTACTGACCAGGAGCTCTATAAGACACTAAACTATTACTGACCAGGAGCTCTATAAGAAACTAAACTATTACTGACCAGGAGCTCTATAAGAAACTAAACTATTACTGACCAGGAGCTCTATAAGAAACTAAACTATTACTGACCAGGAGCTCTATAAGAAACTAAACTATTACTGACCAGGAGCTCTATAAGAAACTAAACTATTACTGACCAGGAGCTCTATAAGAAACTAAACTATTACTGACCAGGAGCTCTATAAGAAACTAAACTATTACTGACCAGGAGCTCTATAAGAAACTAAACTATTACTGACCAGGAGCTCTATAAGAAACTAAACTAAACTTACTGACCAGGAGCTCTATAAGAAACTAAACTATTACTGACCAGGAGCTCTATAAGACAACTAAACTATTACTGACCAGGAGCTCTATAAGAAACTAAACTATTACTGACCAGGAGCTCTATAAGAAACTAAACTATTACTGACCAGGAGCTCTATAAGAAACTAAACTATTACTGACCAGGAGCTCTATAAGAAACTACAGGCCCTCAAATTTTAAAAAGCATGCGGACATGATGGCATCCTAAATGAGATGCTGAAACTCACTAGTGCAAAATGTCAATTGGCTATATTAAACCAGTTTATTGTGATCCTGAGTGTAGGTTATTTCCCTGACATCTGGAATCAAGAACTCATAACCCCAATCTTTAAAAACGGAGACAAATGTGACCCTAACAAGTACAGCGGCATTTGTGTGAACAGTAACCTGGGGAAGGTTTTCTGTAGTATTATAAATGTAGGAGTTCATTTGTGTGAACAGTAACCTGGGAAGGTTTTCTGTAGTATTATAAATGTAGGAGTTCATTTGTGTGAACAGTAACCTGGGAAGGTTTTCTGTAGTATTATAAATGTAGGAGTTCATTTGTGTGAACAGTAACCTGGGGAAGGTTTTCTGTAGTATTATAAATGTAGGAGTTCATTTGTGTGAACAGTAACCTGGGGAAGGTTTTCTGTAGTATTATAAATGTAAGAGTTCATTTGTGTGAACAGTAACCTGGGGAAGGTTTTCTGTAGTATTATAAATGTAGACCAGAGTTCATTTGTGTGAACAGTAACCTGGGGAAGGTTTTCTGTAGTATTATAAATGTAGAAGTTCATTTGTGTGAACAGTAACCTGGGGAAGGTTTTCTGTAGTATTATAAATGTAAAGTTCATTTGTGTGAACAGTAACCTGGGGAAGGTTTTCTGTAGTATTATAAATGTAAAGTTCATTTGAGTGAACAGTAACCTGGGGAAGGTTTTCTGTAGTATTATAAATGTAAGAGTTCATTTGTGTGAACAGTAACCTGGGGAAGGTTTTCTGTAGTATTATAAATGTAAGAGTTCATTTGTGTGAACAGTAACCTGGGGAAGGTTTTCTGTAGTATTATAAATGTAAAGTTCATTTGTGTGAACAGTAACCTGGGGAAGGTTTTCTGTAGTATTATAAATGTAGGAGTTCATTTGTGTGAACAGTAACCTGGGGAAATGTTTTCTGTAGTATTATAAATGTAAAGTTCATTTGTGTGAACAGTAACCTGGGGAAGGTTTTCTGTAGTATTATAAATGTAGGAGTTCATTTGTGTGAACAGTAACCTGGGGAAGGTTTTCAAATTATAAATGTAGGAGTTCATTTGTGTGAACAGTAACCTGGGGAAGGTTTTCTGTAGTATTATAAATGTAGGAGTTCATTTGTGTGAACAGTAACCTGGGGAAGGTTTTCTGTAGTATTATAAATGTAAGAGTTCATTTGTGTGAACAGTAACCTGGGGAAGGTTTTCTGTAGTATTATAAATGTAGGAGTTCATTTGTGTGAACAGTAACCTGGGGAAGGTTTTCTGTAGTATTATAAATGTAAGAGTTCATTTGTGTGAACAGTAACCTGGGGAAGGTTTTCTGTAGTATTATAAATGTAAGAGTTCATTTGTGTGAACAGTAACCTGGGGAAGGTTTTCTGTAGTATTATAAATGTAAGAGTTCATTTGTGTGAACAGTAACCTGGGGAAGGTTTTCTGTAGTATTATAAATGTAAGAGTTCATTTGTGTGAACAGTAACCTGGGGAAGGTTTTCTGTAGTATTATAAATGTAAGAGTTCATTTGTGTGAACAGTAACCTGGGGAAGGTTTTCTGTAGTATTATAAATGTAAGAGTTCATTTGTGTGAACAGTAACCTGGGGAAGGTTTTCTGTAGTATTATAAATGTAAAAGTTCGAAACCCTCCTTAATGAGCACAATGTCTTGAATAAAAGCCAAGTTGGATTTATACCAAAATATCGCACGACCAATCATATTTACACCCTACACACCCTGATAGATAAACATGTCCACCAAAATAATACCATAATATGTATCGCGAGATCTTGGCCAACAACCTCCTTCCCTCAGTAAGAGCATTGAAGATGGGTCGTGGCTGAGTCTTCCAGCATGACAACGACCCGAAACACACAGCCAGGGCAACTAAGGAGTGGCTCCGTAAGAAGCATCTCAAGGTCCTGGAGTAGCCTAGCCAGTCTCCAGACCTGAACCCAATAGAAAATCTTTGGAGGGAGCTGAAAGTCCGTATTGCCCAGCGACAGCCCCGAAACCTGAAGGATCTGGAGAAGGTCTGTATGGAGGAGTGGGCCAAAATCCCTGCTGCAGTGTGTGCAAACCTGGTCAAGAACTACAGGAAACGTATGATCTCTGTAATTGCAAACAAAGGTTTCTGTACCAAATATTAAGTTCTGCTTTTCTGATGTATCAAATACTTATGTCATGCAATCAAATGCAAATTAATTACTTAAAAATCATAAATGTGATTTTCTGGATTTCTGTTTTAGATTCCGTCTCTCACAGTTGAAGTGTACCTATGATAAAAAATTACAGACCTCTACATGCTTTGTAAGTAGGAAAACCTGCAAAATTGGCAGTGTATCAAATACTTGTTCTCCCCACTGTATATATACAGTATTTCCCTCAGATTACACAGAATTAGAAAACAAACACGATTTTGATAAACTCCCATATCTACTGGGGGAAATATCACAGTGTGACATCACAGCAGCAATATTTGTGACCTGTTGCCACAAGAAAATGGCAACCAGTGAAGCACAAACACCATTGTAAATACAACCCATATTAATGCTTATTTATTTTCCCTTTTGTACATTAACAATTTGCACATCGTTACAACACTGCATATATATATATACATAATATGACATTTGTAATGTCTTTATTGTTCTGGAACTTCTGTGAGTGTAATGTTTACTGTTCAGTTTAATTGTTTATTTCACTTTTGTATATTATCTACCTCACTTGCTTTGACAATGTTATTAACACATGTTTCCCATGACAATAAAGCCCCTTGAATTGAATTGAATGTCACCCTCGTGGTAGAGCCAGAGATATATATATCCATATATATATCCATACATATATATACATATATATATATATATATATATATATAGAAAGAGAGAGAGAAATACATGTATATATATATATATATATATATATATATATATATATATATATATATATATATAGAGAGAGAGAGAGAGAGAGAGAGAGATAGAGAGAGAGAGAGAGAGAGAGAGAGAGAGAGAAAGAGATAGGGAGATAGAGAGAAAGAGACAGTGTACCATAAGTGAGTTGGCTGTCACCCTCGTGGTAGAGCCAGAGAGGAGCCCTCCAGCAGTATCCAGCTCTTCTCTTATTGTCCTTCTGGAATCTCTCTCTCTCTCTCCTCTCTCTGTCTCTCCTCTCTCTGTCTCTCCTCTCTCACTCTCTTGCAAGCTGACAGCCTGTTGTACAGCGCAAGCTATTCTTAGTCCCGCTAGGTCCTGACTGACACGCAGACCAGAGGGATTCCTCTCTCTCTCTCTCTCTCTCTCTCTCTCTCTCTCTCTCTCTCTCTCTCTCTCTCTCACACACACAACATCTCTCACTCTCAGTCTCTCAAACTCTCTCTCTTCTCTCTCTCTCTCTCTCTCTCTCTCTAACTCCCTCTCTCTCTCTCTCTCACACACACAACATTCTAACACAGACAGTGTCAAACTCACACTTTTGAAGTGTTGATAAACATTCCCAGAGTGTTGGAAAACTAACAAACTAACATCCCCAGAGTGTTGGTAAACTAACAAACTAACATCCCCAGAGTGTTGGTAAACTAACATCCCCAGAGTGTTGGTAAACTAACAAACTAACATCCCAGAGTGTTGATAAACTAACAAACTAACATCCCCAGAGTGTTGATAAACTAACAAACTAACATCCCCAGAGTGTTGATAAACTAACCCCCCCCAGAGTGTTGATAAACTAACACCCCCAGAGTGTTGATAAACTACCCCCCCCCCAGAGTGTTGATAAACTAACCTCCCCAGAGTGTTGATAAACTAACATCCCAGAGTGTGGATAAACTAACCCCCCAGAGTGTTGATAAACTAAGAGTGTTGATAAACTAACCCCAGAGTGTTGATAAACTAACATCCCAGAGTGTTGATAAACTAACCCCCAGAGTGTTGATAAACTAACCCCCCCAGAGTGTTGATAAACTAACCCCCCAGAGTGTTGATAAACTAACCCCCCAGAGTGTTGAACCCTAACCCCCCAGAGTGTTGATAAACTAACCCCCCAGAGTGTTGATAAACTAACATCCCCAGAGTGTTGATAAACTAACCCCCCAGAGTGTTGATAAACTAACCCCCCCCAGAGTGTTGATAAACTAACCCCCCCAGAGTGTTGATAAACTAACCCCCAGAGTGTTGATAAACTAACCCCCCAGAGTGTTGATAAACTAACCCCCCAGAGTGTTGATAAACTAACATCCCCAGAGTGTTGATAAACTAACCCCCAGAGTGTTGATAAACTAACCCCCAGAGTGTTGATAAACTAACCCCCCAGAGTGTTGATAAACTAACCCCCAGAGTGTTGATAAACTAACCCCCCCAGAGTGTTGATAAACTAACCCCCAGAGTGTTGATAAACTAACAGAGTGTTGATAAACCCCCCCAGAGTGTTGATAAACTAACATCCCCAGAGTGTTGATAAACTAACATCCCCAGAGTGTTGATAAACTAACAGAGTGTTGATAAACTAACCCCCCAGAGTGTTGATAAACTAACCCCCCCAGAGTGTTGATAAACTAACATCCCCAGAGTGTTGATAAACTAACCCCCCAGAGTGTTGATAAACTAACCCCCCCCCAGAGTGTTGATAAACTAACATCCCCAGAGTGTTGATAAACTAACCCCCAGAGTGTTGATAAACTAACATCCCCCAGAGTGTTGAAAACTAACATCCCCAGAGTGTTGATAAACTAACCCCCAGAGTGTTGATAAACTAACCCCCCAGAGTGTTGATAAACTAACATCCCCCAGAGTGTTGATGAACTAACCCCCCAGAGTGTTGATAAACTAACATCCCCAGAGTGTTGATAAACTAACCCCCCAGAGTGTTGATAAACCCCCCAGAGTGTTGATAAACTAACCCCCAGAGTGTTGATAAACTAACATCCCCAGAGTGTTGAAACTAAACCCCAGAGTAACCCCCCCAGAGTGTTGATAAACTAACCCCCAGAGTGTTGATAAACTAACCCCCCAGAGTGTTGATAAACTAACAGAGTGTTGATAAACCCCCCAGAGTGTTGATAAACTAACCCCCCAGAGTGTTGATAAACTAACATCCCCAGAGTGTTGATAAACTAACCCCCCCCAGAGTGTTGATAAACTAATAAACTAACCCCCAGAGTGTTGATAAACTAACATCCCCAGAGTGTTGATAAACTAACATCCCCAGAGTGTTGATAAACTAACATCCCCAGAGTGTTGATAAACTAACATCCCAGAGTGTTGATAAACTAACATCCCAGAGTGTTGATAAACTAACATCCCCCAGAGTGTTGATAAACTAATAAACCCCCCCAGAGTGTTGATAAACTAACCCCCCAGAGTGTTGATAAACTAACATCCCCAGAGTGTTGATAAACTAACCCCCCCAGAGTGTTGATAAACTAACATCCCCAGAGTGTTGATAAACTAACCCCCCAGAGTGTTGATAAACTAACCCCCCAGAGTGTTGATAAACTAACCCCCCCAGAGTGTTGATAAACTAACCCCCCCCCCAGAGTGTTGATAAACTAACATCCCCAGAGTGTTGATAAACTAACATCCCCAGAGTGTTGATAAACTAACATCCCCCAGAGTGTTGATAAACTAACCCCCCAGAGTGTTGATAAACTACCCCCCAGAGTGTTGATAAACTAACCCCCCCAGAGTGTTGATAATCTAACCAGTACAGAGTCCATGATAACATGGCCTTATACACAGAGTACCAGTACAGAGTCCATGATAACATGGCCTTATACACAGAGTACCAGTATAAATCAAATCAAATAAGATGTCTTTGTCACATACACATGGTTAGCAGATGTTAATGCGAGTGTAGCGAAATGCTTGTGAGTCCATGTGCAGGGGTACAAGGTAATTGAGGTAGATATGTACATATAGGTAGGGATGAAGTGACTAGACAACAGGATAGATAATAAACAGTAGCAGTATGTGATGAGTCTAAAGAGTTGGTGTAAAAAGGGTCAATGCAGACAGTTAAATAGTTAACCATATAACTACCCTGACTATCTTTTTAACAGTCTTATGGCTTGGGGGTAGAAGCTGTTCAGTGTCCTGTTGGTTCCAGACTTGGTACATTGGTACCGCTTGCCGTGTGGTAGCAGAGAGAACAATCTATGACTTGGGTGACTGGAGTTTTTAGGGCCTGCCTCTGACACCGCCTGGTATAGAGGTCCTGGATGGCAGGGAACTCGGCCCAGTACGCACTACACTTGGTAGCGCCTTGCGGTCAGATGTCAAGCAGTTGCCATACCAGGCAGTGATGCGACCGGTCAGGATGCTCTCAATGGTGCAGCTGTAGAACCTTTTGAGGGTCTGAAGACCCATGCCAAATCCTTTCAGTCTCCTGAGGGGGAAGAGGTGTTGTCGTGCCCTCTTCACGACTGTGTTGGTGTGTTTGAAACGTGATAGATCCTTAGTGATGTGGTCACTGAGGAACTTGGAGCTCTCGACCTGCTCTACTACAGCCCCATCTATGTAAATGGGGGCGTGGCTCAGCCTTCCGTTTCCTGTAGTCCACAATCAGCTCCTTTGTCTTTCTGTCGTTGAGGAAGAGGTTGTTGTCCTGGCACCACGGTGTAAAGCCTTATTTGCATATTCATTTCCCAAGGGGCCTTTCAGGTGTATGTTAGAGGTACCAGGCCACCCATGACTGTGTTTGCTAGTGACAGAGACATGAGTGTTGCATTCAATGGCTTTAAGTCCTGTAGCCTTCACCAAGTGAGTGGCTAAGTTAAATATTTTATAATAACAATTCAATAATTTATGACAGTACATTACTTTGTTTGACATCACCATACAGCCTAGTTTTGTCCTAACACACAGTGGTCTGAAACTCCTACTTTGCAGGCCACAACGGAAAGTCTCATTACGCTGGTTTGCAAAGTGTTATATAACTCCTATTGTAATCCAGCCAGAGGATTGCCAACACTTGGAACTGTTAATCACCTGCCATCCAGGACCTCTATACCAGGCGGTGTCAGAGGCAGGCCCTAAAAACTCCAGTCACTCAAGTCATAGATTGTTCTCTCTGCTACCACACGGCAAGCGGTACCAATGTACCAAGTCTGGAACCAACAGGACAGTGAACAACTTCTACACTGACTGGCAATGTGGGGAAGATGAATACACGAGCCTCCCTTAATTAACCACCGTACCTGAGGTAACCGTGTCAATGACACCCACTTCCAGATTGGATTAGGTTAGAAAAATGTGTTCTTTATCTCTGTGTAGTATAAGATCCATTAATCAATCAATGTGCACAAACATAGATATTAAAACAAACTAGTATCAACAAAAAAAACAAGTTGCAACAAGGCATCCTGGGAAATATGCTAACGAGGCCCCTCCCATATCTTTTTTTCATTGTGAGAGAGTTAACAGAAATGAACTCAACGCGGTCGTTTAACAACGGCACCACGTGGTGTTGATTCCACTGGGACTGAAATAACATTTAGTTTATTCACGGCAGGGGGTGTAGATTTCACTGGGATTTAAATCACATTTCGTTTATTCACTGCAGGTGGTGTTGATTCCACTGGGATTGAAATAACATTTAGTTTATTCACGGTAGGGGGTGTAGATTTCAATCCCACTGGTGTTAACCCCATTAGAATCAACACTCAGATATAACAACCGCCTTTTGCTTTGCGCACACACACACACCAAAATGCACACACACACACACACATACATGAATGCACACACACACACACACTAACTGACCATGACGCCTGCATTTAGGGCATCCAGGAGGATCAGCCCATCACCTCAGCTTCACCCTGCTACACAGACGGAGCTTATGAAACCAGATAAAGAGAGAGAGAGAGAAATACATAGATAGAGAGAGAGAGAGAGAGAGAGAGAGAGAGAGAGCGACAGGGACAGTCTACTACTCTTAGATAGAAAGATAGTGAGAGAGACAGTCTACTACTATTAGATAGAGAGAGTCTACTACTCTTAGATAGAGAAATAGAGACAGTCTACTACTCTTAGATAGAGAAATAGACTTCTACTACTCTTAGATAGAGAGGTAGAGAGACAGTCTACTACTCTTAGATAGAGAGGTAGAGAGACAGTCTACTACTCTTAGATAGAGATATATAGGGAGAGGCATTCTATTACTCTTAGATACAGAGACAGTCTACTGCTCTTAGATAGAGAGATAGAGAGACAGTCTACTACTCTTAGATAGAGAGATAGAGAGAGAGAGAGGCATTCTACTACTCTTAGATACAGAGACAGTGTACTACTCTTAGATAGAGATATATATAGAGAGGCATTCTACTACTCTTAGATACAAAGACAGTCTACTACTCTTAGATAGATATATAGAGAGAGAGGCCTTCTATTACTCTTAGATACAGAGACAGTCTACTGCTCTTAGATAGAGAGATAGAGAGACAGTCTACTACTCTTAGATAGAGAGATAGAGAGAGAGAGGCATTCTACTACTCTTAGATACAGAGACAGTGTACTACTCTTAGATAGAGATATATATAGAGAGGCATTCTACTACTCTTAGATACAAAGACAGTCTACTACTCTTAGATAGATATATAGAGAGAGAGGCCTTCTACTACTCTTAGATAGAGAGATAGAGAGACAGTCTACTACTCTTACATATAGAGATATAGAGAGAGGCATTCTACTACTCTTAGATACAGAGATAGAGAGACAGTCTACTACTCTTAGATAGAGAGATAGAGAGAGAGAGGCATTCTACTACTCTTAGATACAGAGACAGTGTACTACTCTTAGATAGAGATATATATAGAGAGGCATTCTACTACTCTTAGATACAAAGACAGTCTACTACTCTTAGATAGATATATATAGAGAGAGAGGCCTTCTACTACTCTTAGATAGAGAGATAGAGAGACAGTCTACTACTCTTAGATATAGAGATATAGAGATAGGCATTCTACTACTCTTAGATACAGAGATAGAGAGACAGTCTACTACTCTTAGATAGAGATATATAGAGATAAGCATTCTACTACTCTTAGATACAGAGACAGTCTACTACTCTTAGATAGAAGGATAGTCTACTACTCTTAGATAGAGATATATAGAGATAGGCATTCTACTACTCTTAGATACAGAGACAGTCTACTACTCTTAGATAAAGAGACAGTCTACTACTCTTAGATAAAGAGACAGTCTACTACTCTTAGATAAAGAGACAGTCTACTACTCTTAGATAAAGAGACAGTCTACTACTCTTAGATAAAGAGACAGTCTACTACTCTTAGATAAAGAGACAGTCTACTACTCTTAGATAAAGAGACAGTCTACTACTCTTAGATAAAGAGACAGTCTACTACTGTTCTCCTCTCTCCTAAAATCAATCTTCTACTTCACCCCTCTTCAACCAAGTATGTATTGCAGTCAGTGTCCTGCTAAAGGCCTGTTAATTTAGCCACACTGTTTCCCTCTAATTGATGGTCAACATGTGATGCTTGATTGTACAAGGTATACAGTACCCAATAACCACTACATGTGATGCTTGATTGTACAAGGTATACAGTACCCAATAACCACTACATGTGATGCTTGATTGTACAAGGTATACAGTACCCAATAACCACTACATGTGATGCTTGATTGTACAAGGTATACAGTACCCAATAACCACTACATGTGAATAGAAATGAAAGATCAGACAAATGTGATAAGATTGAAGATTGAAGATACCAGTTATGATGACGACGATGATGTCTGTTGAACAACTTAGATGAAGACGAATTTGACCCATCCACATTCTAAACCTGATCACACTGTCCCCCTGTCACACTCATCCCATCTCTCTTTCCTGCCCAAGTGACGGTAAACCTTAACGACAGTAATATCACAGTGGGGATTTCTCCCTCTTGTCAAGCGGATCTCTGCGCTCCACCAAACTGCCCCCCCCCTGCTTTCTGTTCTTCCTGAGAACACTCAGAACTAAAAAAAAATAAAAAATAAAGTATTTAAAAGAACTCAAATCAAACTTTATTCAACGTGCATTTAACACATTACAACTTTAATCAAATGTTAAAGGTAGAATATACAGAAATCGCCGCACTATTTCCTGGTTGCTAGAATTCGAATAGTTCACCTAATTTCAGTTTATGTGACACAACAAGCAGTGTAGAGAATCATTGTACCTCCTAAACCGCTGTGAAATAGATTTTACAGAACCAAAATTATTGTATTTTCAGCTGATTTGAAGCTGGTGTACAAAACCCGAAAGAAAAAGATGTAAAAACAAATGTAAAAACAGGACGCGTTGAAATAGCGCACACAGAACATATCTACCGCTTCTTAGACTTGCTTTTAATGAGAATGACAGATCTATAACTCACATTTCTATGTGAGTTACATATTGCAGCTTTAAAATGTGGCAGGTAGAATTACTGCAGCTTTCTTTGGTATCCATCACCAACCTGGTAACTACCCATCTGACTGGCTGTGTCCTGTAGTAACCATCACCAACCTGGTAACTACCCATCTGACTGGCTGTGTCCTGTAGTAACCATCACCAACCTGGTAACTACCCATCTGACTGGCTGTGTCCTGTAGTAACCATCACCAACCTGGTAACTACCCATCTGACTAGCTGTGTCCTGTAGTAACCATCACCAACCTGGTAACTACCCATCTGACTGGCTGTGTCCTGTAGTAACCATCACCAACCTGGTAACTACCCATCTGACTAGCTGTGTCCTGTAGTAACCATCACCAACCTGGTAACTACCCATCTGACTGGCTGTGTCCTGTAGTAACCATCACCAACCTGGTAACTACCCATCTGACTGGCTGTGTCCTGTAGTAACCATCACCAACCTGGTAACTACCCATCTGACTAGCTGTGTCCTGTAGTAACCATCACCAACCTGGTAACTACCCTGTGTCCTGTATCTGACTGGCTGTGTCCTGTAGTAACCATCACCAACCTGGTAACTACCCATCTGACTGGCTGTGTCCTGTAGTAACCATCACCAACCTGGTAACTACCCATCTGACTGGCTGTGTCCTGTAGTAACCATCACCAACCTGGTAACTACCCATCTGACTGGCTGTGTCCTGTAGTAACCATCACCAACCTGGTAACTACCCATCTGACTGGCTGTGTCCTGTAGTAACCATCACCAACCTGGTAACTACCCATCTGACTGGCTGTGTCCTGTAGTAACCATCACCAACCTGGTAACTACCCATCTGACTGGCTGTGTCCTGTAGTAACCATCACCAACCTGGTAACTCCCCATCTGACTGGCTGTGTCCTGTAGTAACCATCACCAACCTGGTAACTACCCATCTGACTAGCTGTGTCCTGTAGTAACCATCACCAACCTGGTAACTACCCATCTGACTGGCTGTGTCCCATGGTAGTAACCATCACCAACCTGGTAACTACCCATCTGACTGGCTGTGTCCCTGTAGTAACCATCACCAACCTGGTAACTACCCATCTGACTAGCTGTGTCCTGTAGTAACCATCACCAACCTGGTAACTACCCATCTGACTAGCTGTGTCCTGTAGTAACCATCACCAACCTGGTAACTACCCATCTGACTGGCTGTGTCCTGTAGTAACCATCACCAACCTGGTAACTACCCATCTGACTGGCTGTGTATTGCAGTGTTGTTGACGATGAACCTTTGTCCTTGTGTACGTTGCCTTGTTTTGTGGACTCTGCACCGTCCCTGACAGAGACAGTTAGTTGTACTAGATAAAAGCCTCTGCCTAGTAAAGAGATGTACACACATACATCTATATTAACAAACCCTTCAGTGGAGAACGAAGGCCTATAACGGCACAGCATCGGAACACGGCAGAGACATAACAGCTCTCATGTTTATAGAGAGACCAACCTGAGAGTTTGTCACAAACACAGATGCCTTAAATCTGTTTCATTTGCCCCTACTTCCTGTCACATCCTACTGGGCACAGATGTCATCTCAACGTCTAGTTCTGATTTACATTTGGTTGAGTTGTAAAATGAATTGAATGCCACGTAAAAATCAGCTAAAAATTTTAACATTTTTTTTCTTACGTCATCACATTGGATTTTTTTTTTACATGACGTGAAAAATGGATTTGATTCAACCAGTTTTTGCCCAATGGGAGTCTGGGTTGACCTGTACATCACAGCTGTTAATGAGGAGTCTGGGTTGACCTGTACATCACAGCTGTTCATGAGGAGTCTGGGTTGACCTGTACATCACAGCTGTTAATGAGGAGTCTGGGTTGACCTGTACATCACAGCTGAGGAGTCTGGGTTGATGACATCACAGCTGTTGCCCAGTCTGGGTTGACCTGTACATCACAGCTGTTCATGAGGAGTCTGGGTTGACCTGTACATCACAGCTGTTCATGAGGAGTCTGGGTTGACCTGTACATCACAGCTGTTAATGAGGAGTCTGGGTTGACCTGTACATCACAGCTGTTAATGAGGAGTCTGGGTTGACCTGTACATCACAGCTGTTAATGAGGAGTCTGGGTTGACCTGTACATCACAGCTGTTAATGAGGAGTCTGGGTTGACCTGTACATCACAGCTGTTAATGAGGAGTCTGGGTTGACCTGTACATCACAGCTGTTAAGGAGTGAGGAGTCTGGGTTGACCTGTACATCACAGCTGTTAATGAGGAGTCTGGGTTGACCTGTACATCACAGCTGTTAATGAGGAGTCTGGGTTGACCTGTACATCACAGCTGTTAATGAGGAGTCTGGGTTGACCTGTACATCACAGCTCTTAATGAGGAGTCTGGGTTGACCTGTACATCACAGCTCTTAATGAGGAGTCTGGGTTGACCTGTACATCACAGCTGTTAATGAGGAGTCTGGGTTGACCTGTACATCACAGCTCTTAATGAGGAGTCTGGGTTGACCTGTACATCACAGCTGTTAATGAGGAGTCTGGGTTGACCTGTACATCACAGCTGTTAATGAGGAGTCTGGGTTGACCTGTACATCACAGCTGTTAATGAGGAGTCTGGGTTGACCTGTACATCACAGCTGTTAATGAGGAGTCTGGGTTGACCTGTACATCACAGCTGTTAATGAGGAGTCTGGGTTGACCTGTACATCACAGCTGTTAATGAGGAGTCTGGGTTGACCTGTACATCACAGCTGTTAATGAGGAGTCTGGGTTGACCTGTACATCACAGCTGTTAATGAGGAGTCTGGGTTGACCTGTACATCACAGCTGTTAATGAGGAGTCTGGGTTGACCTGTACATCACAGCTGTTAATGAGGAGTCTGGGTTGACCTGTACATCACAGCTCTTAATGAGGAGTCTGGGTTGACCTGTACATCACAGCTGTTAATGAGGAGTCTGGGTTGACCTGTACATCACAGCTCTTAATGAGGAGTCTGGGTATGCTCCTAGAATGCTACTTTGTATGAATATGCTTTCACATTACATCATTCAACAAGAAGTTATTTACCTCTAGGCCAGACTTCCAAGGAAACCAGAAGTACTTTAGAGCAACGAGAGAGAGAGAGAGAGAGAGAGAGAGAGAGAGAGAGAGAGAGAGAGAGAGAGAGAGAGAGAGAGAGAGAGAGAGAGAGAGAGAGAGAGAGAGAGAGAGAGAGAGAGAGAGAGAGAGAGACCACATGTGAGGAAGAATGTTGTTAATGCAGAACCCTGTCAACTGATGCATGTTCATATTCAGAGCTTCTGGATAGTCTCACAGATACAACACACACACACACACACACAAGCGGCACAGCGGTCTAAGGCACTGCATCTCAGTGCTTAAGGCGTCACTACAGACCCTGGTTTGATTCCAGGCTGTATCACAACCGACCGTGATTGGGAGTTCCATAGGGACTCATAGTTGATTCATGTTTGATAAATTATCTGGTTGGTTGCTTCATGTTTGATAAATTATGTGGTTGGTTGCTTCATGTTTGATAAATGATGTGGTTGGTTGCTTCATGTTTGATAAATTATCTGATTGGTTGCTTCATGTTTGATACATTTTCTGGTTGGTTGCTTCATGTTTGATAAATGATCTGATTGGCTGATGGGTTTATGGTACATAAGTACTTTAAGGTGTATGTTTCTAGTCTCGTGGCATGTACACAGGTGACATGAGCAGATGTTGTAATATTGTATTGTTTTCTCGCTTAAACAACTACATAATTATACACTTAATATAACTGTCTGTTACTACTACACTATGACACTAACCAGGTTTATAGGATAATGACTCTGAAACAACTACATAATTACACACTTAATATAACTGTCTGTTACGACTACACTATGACACTAACCAGGTTTATAGGATAATGACTCTGAAACAACTACATAATTACACACTTAATATAACTGTCTGTTACGACTACACTATGACACTAACAACTACATAATTACACACTTAATATAACTGTCTGTTACTACTACACTATGACTCTAACCAGGTTTATAGGATAAAACAGAGATAGAGGCAGAGGCAGAGATACTGGAGTACTGAGGTAGATATGTACATGTAGGCAGAGATACTGGAGTACTGAGGTAGATATGTACATGTAGGCAGAGATACTGGAGTACTGAGGTAGATATGTACATGTAGGCAGAGATACTGGAGTACTGAGGTAGATATGTACATGTAGGCAGAGATACTGGAGTACTGAGGTAGATATGTACATGTAGGCAGGGATACTGGAGTACTGAGGTAGATATGTACATGTAGGCAGGGATACTGGAGTACTGAGGTAGATATGTACATGTAGGCAGAGATACTGGAGTACTAAGGTAGATATGTACATGTAGGCAAGGATACTGGAGTACTGAGGTAGATATGTACATGTAGGCAGAGATACTGTAGTACTGAGGTAGATATGTTCATGTAGGCAGAGATACTGGAGTACTGAGGTAGATATGTACATGTAGGCAGGGATACTGGAGTACTGAGGTAGATATGTTCATGTAGGCAAGGATTAGGAGAAGGTGACTGGTAGCAGGATAAATAATAATAATAATAATGTAAACAGGAGTAATAGTGACCAGTAGCAGGATCAATAGATGCTAATATATACATGTAAACAGGAGTAATAGTGACCAGTAGCAGGATCAATAGATGCTAATATATACATGTAAACAGGATCAATAGATACTAATATATACATGTAAACAGGATCAATAGATACTAATATATACATGTAAACAGGATCAATAGATACTAATGGTAGTCAATAATTAATGAACAGCGTAGTGGCAGTAATACAGCTTCCTGTCTCAGGTAGCCTACATGTAGACAGACTGTACCTATATATACATGTAAACAGGATCAATAGAAAGACAGACTATCTGTTTCCTGTCTCAGGTAGCCCGTGAAAGACAGACTGTACGCAGGAGTATCTGTGGCCAGGTAGCCTATCTGCTTCCTGTCTCAGGTAGCCCACGGAAGACAGACTGTACGCCCTACCTATCTGCTTCCTGTCTCAGGTAGCCTACGGAAGACAGACTGTACGCCCTACCTATCTGTTTCCTGTCTCAGGTAGCCCGTGAAAGACAGACTGTACGCCCTACCTATCTGCTTCCTGTCTCAGGTAGCCCGCGGAAGACAGACTGTACGCCCTACCTATCTGCTTCCTGTCTCAGGTAGCCCGCGAAAGACAGACTGTACGCCCTACCCTGCTTCCTGTCTCAGGTAGCCCGCGGACCTATCTGTTTCCTGTCTCAGGTAGCCCGTGAAAGACAGACTGTACGCCCTCCCTCCCTCCCACCTATCTGTTTCCTGTCTCAGGTAGCCCGTGAAAGACAGACTGTACGCCCTACCTATCTGTTTCCTGTCTCAGGTAGCCCGTGAAAGACAGACTGTATGCCCTACCTATCTGTTTCCTGTCTCAGGTAGCCCGCGAAAGACAGACTGTATGCCCTACCTATCTGCTTCCTGTCTCAGGTAGCCCGTGAAAGACAGACTGTACGCCCTACCTATCAGCTTCCTGTCTCAGGTAGCCCGCGAAAGACAGACTGTACGCCCTACCTATCTGCTTCCTGTCTCAGGTAGCCCGCGGAAGACAGACTGTACGCCCTACCTATCTGTTTCCTGTCTCAGGTAGCCCGTGAAAGACAGACTGTACGCCCTCCCTCCCTCCCACCTATCTGTTTCCTGTCTCAGGTAGTCCGCGAAAGACAGACTGTACGCCCTACCTATCTGTTTCCTGTCTCAGGTAGCCCGTGAAAGACAGACTGTATGCCCTCCCTCCCACCTATCTGTTTCCTGTCTCAGGTAGCCCGTGAAAGACAGACTGTATGCCCTACCTATCTGTTTCCTGTCTCAGGTAGCCCGTGAAAGACAGACTGTACGCCCTACCTATCTGTTTCCTGTCTCAGGTAGCCCGCGAAAGACAGACTGTACGCCCTACCTATCTGTTTCCTGTCTCAGGTAGCCCGTGAAAGACAGACTGTACGCCCTCCCTCCCTCCCACCTATCTGTTTCCTGTCTCAGGTAGCCCCCGAAAGACAGACTGTACGCCCTACCTATCTGCTTTCTGTCTCAGGTAGCCTGTGAAAGACAGACTGTACGCCCTCCCTCCCACCTATCTGTTTCCTGTCTCAGGTAGCCTACGAAAGACAGACTGTACGCCCTACCTATCTGTTTCCTGTCTCAGGAATCCCAAAGCCAGCATGGATAGAATGCAATAATAATAATTCACCAATATCTGCCATATTCTAATACTTCTCATGTGCCAACATATCTTCCCGGTCTGTGCTGTGGTGAAACCTGCACTCCTGTAGACCCGAAATAATTGAATGGTGAAACTTGCAAGCTAACCAGAAAAGGGCGGCTGGAAGCCTAGTGGTTAAGAGCGTTGGGCCAGTAACCGAAAAGTTGCTGGTTCAAATCCCTGAGCCGGCTAGGTGAGAAATCTGTCGATGTTCTCTTCAGCAAGCCACTTAACCCGAGTTCATCCTGTAAACCGAGCTAAATGAGAGCCACTTAACCCGAGTTCATCCTGTAAACCGAGCTAAATAAGAGCCACTTAACCCGAGTTCATCCTGTAAACCGAGCTAAATAAGAGCCACTTAACCCGAGTTCATCCTGTAAACCGAGCTAAATAAGAGCCACTTAACCCGAGTTCATCCTGTAAACCGCGCTAAATAAGAGCCTCTACTGAAATGTAAAAGCGAGTCAGGCATTCTTGAAAGTCAGGACAATTTTGCAAGCAGTAGGCATTTAGAATAGGCATTTAGAATACCCCTTTTAGTCTATCAACAGTGTGCTAATTTGAGCATGTGTCCATTAGGCCTTTGGATTTATTATTTTATCAGCATGAATTAGATTGAGCAATAAAAGCCCTACTTTTATTCCGTAGGCTGGGATCCGCACCATGCAGCTGTTGCAAGTTTTTCACTGGCTGTCCACTGGTTTAAAAACAATGATTGACAGGCAGCTTAAACTTCTTGAATTCAAACATTATTTGGTTCAAATATACATTTAGATTTGTGAACAGCAATCCACAACAACCACAATCCGTACGGCGCAAATAGCTAAATGAGAGAGTAGCAGTGTAATTCACATCAATGCGCTATGTAGATATCAATAATAAGTGATATCAGTATCACCGTAGACTACACCACTGCTGTCATCCTGACCTCCAAGCGTTTATTCATATTGAATCATCTTTGGATGCCGACAGCAGTCGCACCATTGGAAGACATAGCTTGGACTGTAGCCTACAAAAGCCCATTCCTGCTCTTTTCTCGCAAATCCATCAAACACATTTGGTGCGTCTTCATAGTGGTCTCTGTCTTGTGGTCAGATTCGCTCATTTATTTACCTTTATTTAACCAGGCAAATCAGTTAATTAAGAACAAATTCTTATTTTCAATGACGGCCTAGGAACAGTGGGTTAATTGCCTGTTCAGGGGCAGAACGATAGATTTGTCATGTGGGACAAACTTCAATTTTTTTCAATGCTGATTTGAAGGTTATTGAGAAAACAGAGAAATGTCAAAGATTATTTTCGCACACATCCGTTCTGAATTTAAAAGTAATTCTTGAAATAATCTAGTTTTTCAAAATAATCTGTAATCTGACTACAATAATTTGGTACTTTTTGTGGATTACAGTTACACGTTTTTTGTAATCCCTTACATGTAACGATTACATGTAATCCATTACTCCCCAACCCTGGATAGGCATATATAGAGTCATGGAAATAATATATACTATGTAGCCTTAACATTGCGGTTTGAATTGAGAGAGATTTCTAGAAGGTTCTGAAATTCTGATCCATTTGGGTTTGACGTGCACTCTCGCGCTTTCACTCGCGTCCAGCGCATGCCTGGGACCAGAGTCGTGCAACAGCGTGGCTAATTGCGCCGATAAGCGCCAACAAATATTTCATATTATCTGGAGCAGATACTGCTGTCATAGAGTTTGAAAACAGAAAAGTAAACACTATTCTGTATGTGACAATTACAAAACAGAGACATTGTCCACCGTAGCACGAACAAGTGCTGCGAAACTGGAAAATATGGTTACGCATTAGGTAAATTCACCACCCAGCCCTACTCATAAAGAATTATAATAGTTAATAATTATAATAATAATTATAATTCTTTATGAGTAGGGCTGGGTGGTGAATGCTGTATTTACATATTGTACATCAAAGGCAAACTTGCGGTACATTTTTAAATATTACATTAATCTCTACACAACGTAACCATTATCAAACAGCTGGTAATATCATTTGTTGTTTCCAATTCTGAAATAAATTTTATTCAACTTCTTATGAAATATTTTACGTTTGAAATATATAATTAGCACTTTTTAATCATAAAAACATGCGTTCCATTCCTCCTATTTAGTGAAAAATGCTTGCCTACATATAGTTAGAAAGGACCCTTGTAAATGCTATGTCAGAGCAAAGCCTACACAAGAATCCTCCTCAGTTGAACCAAAATGTAACTTTAAAAACTATTATAGACAGATTGGTTTCAAGAAGTAACCTCTCCTCCTATACATTCAAAACCAACAACGCTAATTGTTACAGCAGTAATATTTAGCCAGAGTACAGGCTACCACTTCAGGCTGAGAATTTAGTTTCACTCTATTTCTCATGTGGACACCCCTAGGCGACATCATAATCCCATGCCTCCAGAACAGCGCCGTAGGGCAAGGGGGCAGTGCCCACTGCCAGCGGAGGGATGCAGAAGTCAGCAGCAAAAATGCCAATCATATCAAAGCGCTAAGAACCCGTGCACCAATTCTCTCTCTTCCTATCTCTATCTCCCTATCTCTTTCTCCTTCTCTCTATCTCTATCTCCCTATCTCTTTCTCCCTCTCTCTGTCTCCTCTCCCCCCCCCCTCTCCCTCTCTGTGTGTCTTGCTGTCTCCCTCTCTATGTGTCTTGCTGTCTCTCCCTCTCTCTCTCGGCATTAAACAAATATAACACAATAAACCAGGCATTGCGTAAAACAGATGTGTCGTCAGTGAAACGCTGTGACCTTTAGATCTGAGAATAAATATCTTTCAGTGAAGCGAAATGTTATTACAACATAATCTATAAGTTTTTGCAATGCACGTAGCTACTCAAAATAAAACAGACAAAGCCCATAAACCACAAATGAGGATAGTAGGGTAGTTTAGTGGGCTAGCCTACCTTTGGCAGCATCGACCTCCTTTCACTGTTCCCAATCTCAGTTTCACCACTGGTCATCTTCTGAGGAACCGCTGGAAAACGGACTATATCCTGCCGAACGAGCTGCGCTCATAATCCAACTTTCAAAGAGATAGAGAGAGAATGCAGAACAACGGTAAAGTCTTCTAGAACCGACAGTAAGGACTACAGAGTTTGACGCTGATGTTTCATGTACTTCTAGTCTCAGAACTCGATGCGGAGGAGCGCAGGAGACATCGACCGGCGCGCGTTTGGGTGCAATGAGAGGAGAGCCACACAGTCAGTGCGCGCGGTGTCAGTTTTGCACCGGTGTGACGTCAAACAGAAGGGGCCCCGACTCTGTAGCTGCCCGGACTCTGTAGCTGCTGTCGGGAATATCATCGCTCTGTTATCTTATTAGCCACCAGAGATGATAAAGAAAAAAAACGATGCGCACCAGTATGTCCATCATATTCCGTTTTAATGATTGTACGATTTGACTTGGAGTCGCCAAACAAAACACGTTGCAAAATATGTTATGCTACTACAGGTGTAGGATCTTAATTTGAGCCAGTTTGCTACAGCAGGAAAAGAATCCTGCAGCAACAGGAAATTAAATATATACAACAGTAAATTATTTTATGGATCATAATTAATGGACATTTAGGGATTGACAGGACTAACATTTCTGGGATCTTTTATTTTAGCTCTTGAAAAATGGGACCAACACTTCACATGTTGCCTTTATATTTTTGTTCAGTGTAAGTGCACTTTGCTTTCTGTCTGGAACTAAATGTTTAATTTAATGATAGGTCAACCTTTTTATTTTATTCCAGGCTTTATCAAAAAACTCAGCAAACGGAAATACGCAATGGACAAAAAAACATTCTCCTCATGGCTCAGCTACATAATACCAGGGTATATCTGGTGGTCTGTCTCCTCATGGCTCAGCTACATAATACCAGGGTATATCTGGTGGTCTGTCTCCTCATGGCTCATACATAATACCAGGGTATATCTGGTGGTCTGTCTCCTCATGGCTCAGCCACATAATACCAGGGTATATCTGGTGGTCTGTCTCCTCATGGCTCAGCTACATAATACCAGGGTATATCTGGTGGTCTGTCTCCTCATGGCTCAGCTACATACTGCCAGGGTATATCTGGTGGTCTGTCTCCTCATGGCTCAGCTACATAATACCAGGGTATATCTGGTGGTCTGTCTCCTCATGGCTCAGCTACATAATACCAGGGTATATCTGGTGGTCTGTCTCCTCATGGCTCAGCTACATAATACCAGGGTATATCTGGTGGTCTGTCTCCTCATGGCTCAGCTACATAATACCAGGGTATATCTGGTGGTCTGTCTCCTCATGGCTCAGCCACATAATAATACAGGGTATATCTGGTGGTCTGTCTCCTCATGGCTCAGCTACATAATATATCTGGTGGTCTGTCTCCTCATGGCTCAGGGGGTATATCTGGTGGTCTGTCTCCTCATGGCTCAGCCACATAACGCCAGGGTATATCTGGTGGTCTGTCTCCTCATGGCTCAGCCACATAATACCAGGGTATATCTGGTGGTCTGTCTCCTCATGGCTCAGCCACATAATACCAGGGTATATCTGGTGGTCTGTCTCCTCATGGCTCAGCCACATAATACCAGGGTATATCTGGTGGTCTGTCTCCTCATGGCTCAGCCACATAATACCAGGGTATATCTGGTGGTCTGTCTCCTCATGGCTCAGCCACATAATACCAGGGTATATCTGGTGGTCTGTCTCCTCATGGCTCAGCCACATAATACCAGGGTATATCTGGTGGTCTGTCTCCTCATGGCTCAGCTGTCACCTCATGCTACAGCTATAATACTCAGGGGGTATATCTGGTGGTCTGTCTCCTCATGGCTCAGCCACATAATACCAGGGTATATCTGGTGGTCTGTCTCCTCATGGCTCAGCCACATACTGCCAGGGTATATCTGGTGGTCTGTCTCCTCATGGCTCAGCCACATAATACCAGGGTATATCTGGTGGTCTGTCTCCTCATGGCTCAGCTACATAATACCAGGGTATATCTGGTGGTCTGTCTCCTCATGGCTCAGCCACATAATACCAGGGTATATCTGGTGGTCTGTCTCCTCAGGCTCACATACTGCCAGGGTATATCTGGTGGTCTGTCTCCTCATGGCTCAGCCACATAATACCTGGTGGTCTGTCTCCTCAGGGGTATATCTGGTGGTCTGTCTCCTCATGGCTCAGCCACATAATACCAGGGTATATCTGGTGGTCTGTCTCATGGCTCAGCCACATAATACCAGGGTATATCTGGTGGTCTGGCTCTGTCTCCTCAGCTCAGCATAATACCAGGGTATATCTGGTGGTCTGTCTCCTCATGGCTCAGCCACATAATACCAGGGTATATCTGGTGGTCTGTCTCCTCATGGCTCAGCTACATAATACCAGGGTATATCTGGTGGTCTGTCTCCTCATGGCTCAGCCACATAATACCAGGGTATATCTGGTGGTCTGTCTCCTCATGGCTCAGCTCAGCCAGGGTATATCTGGTGGTCTGTCTCCTCATGGCTCAGCTACATAATACCAGGGTATATCTGGTGGTCTGTCTCCTCATGGCTCAGCCACATACTGCCAGGGTATATCTGGTGGTCTGTCTCCTCATGGCTCAGCCACATAATACCAGGGTATATCTGGTGGTCTGTCTCCTCATGGCTCAGCTACATAATACCAGGGTATATCTGGTGGTCTGTCTCCTCATGGCTCAGCTACATAATACCAGGGTATATCTGGTGGTCTGTCTCCTCATGGCTCAGCCACATAATACCAGGGTATATCTGGTGGTCTGTCTCCTCATGGCTCAGCCACATAATACCAGGGTATATCTGGTGGTCTGTCTCCTCATGGCTCAGCTACATAATACCAGGGTATATCTGGTGGTCTGTCTCCTCATGGCTCAGCTACATAATACCAGGGTATATCTGGTGGTCTGTCTCCTCATGGCTCAGCCACATAATACCAGGGTATATCTGGTGGTCTGTCTCCTCATGGCTCAGCCACATAATACCAGGGTATATCTGGTGGTCTGTCTCCTCATCTCAGCCACATAATACCAGGGTATCTGGTGGTCTGTCTCCTCAGCCACATAATCAGGGTATATCTGGTGGTCTGTCTCCTCATGGCTCAGCACATAATACCAGGGTATATCTGGTGGTCTGTCTCCTCATGGCTCAGCCACATAATGCCAGGGTATATCTGGTGGTCTGTCTCCTCATGGCTCAGCCACATAATACCAGGGTATATCTGGTGGTCTGTCTCCTCATGGCTCAGCCACATAATACCAGGGTATATCTGGTGGTCTGTCTCCTCATGGCTCAGCTACATAATACCAGGGTATATCTGGTGGTCTGTCTCCTCATGGCTCAGCTCACATACATAATACAGGGTATATCTGGTGGTCTGTCTCCTCATGGCTCAGCCACATAATACCAGGGTATATCTGGTGGTCTGTCTCCTCATGGCTCAGCCACATAATACCAGGGTATATCTGGTGGTCTGTCTCCTAATACAGGGTGGCTGTCTCCTCATGGCTCAGCTACATAATACCAGGGTATATCTGGTGGTCTGTCTCCTCATGGCTCAGCTACATAATACCAGGGTATATCTGGTGGTCTGTCTCCTCATGGCTCAGCTACATAATACCAGGGTATATCTGGTGGTCTGTCTCCTCATGGCTCAGCCACATACTGCCAGGGTATATCTGGTGGTCTGTCTCCTCAGCTACATAATACCAAGGTATATCTGGTGGTCTGTCTCCTCATGGCTCAGCCACATAACGCCAGGGTATATCTGGTGGTCTGTCTCCTCATGGCTCAGCCACATAATACCAGGGTATATCTGGTGGTCTGTCTCCTCATGGCTCAGCCACATAATACCAGGGTATATCTGGTGGTCTGTCTCCTCATGGCTCAGCCACATAATACCAGGGTATATCTGGTGGTCTGTCTCCTCATGGCTATCAGCTGTCTCCTCACATAATACCAGGGTATATCTGGTGGTCTGTCTCCTCATGGCTCAGCCACATAATACCAGGGTATATCTGGTGGTCTGTCTCCATGGCTCATGGCTGGTGGTCAGCTCACATAAGGGTATATCTGGTGGTCTGTCTCCTCATGGGGTATATCTGGTGGTCTGTCTCCTCATGGCTCAGCTACATAATACCAGGGTATATCTGGTGGTCTGTCTCCTCATGGCTCAGCCACATAATACCAGGGTATATCTGGTGGTCTGTCTCCTCATGGCTCAGCCACATAATACCAGGGTATATCTGGTGGTCTGTCTCCTCATGGCTCAGCCATAACGCCAGGGTATATAATCTCCAGGGTATATCTGGTGGTCTGTCTCCTCATGGCTCAGCACATAATACCAGGGTATATCTGGTGGTCTGTCTCCTCATGGCTCAGCCACATAATACCAGGGTATATCTGGTGGTCTGTCTCCTCATGGCTCAGCCACATAATACCAGGGTATATCTGGTGGTCTGTCTCCTCATGGCTCAGCCACATAATACCAGGGTATATCTGGTGGTCTGTCTCCTCATGCTCAGCACATAATACCAGGGTGGTGGTCTATCTGGTGGTCTGTCTCCTCATGGCTCAGCCACATAATACCAGGGTATATCTGGTGGTCTGTCTCCTCATGGCTCAGCCACATAATACCAGGGTATATCTGGTGGTCTGTCTCCTCATGGCTCAGCCACATAATACCAGGGTATATCTGGTGGTCTGTCTCCTCATGGCTCAGCCACATAATACCAGGGTATATCTGGTGGTCTGTCTCCTCATGGCTCAGCACATAATACCAGGGTATATCTGGTGGTCTGTCTCCTCATGGCTCAGCCACATAATACCAGGGTATATCTGGTGGTCTGTCTCCTCATGGCTCAGCCACATAATACCAGGGTATATCTGGTGGTCTGTCTCCTCATGGCTCAGCCACATAATACCAGGGTATATCTGGTGGTCTGTCTCCTCATCAGCCACATACTACCAGGGTATATCTGCTCAGCTCACATAATACCAGGGTATATCTGGTGGTCTGTCTCCTCATGGCTCAGCCACATAATACCAGGGTATATCTGGTGGTCTGTCTCCTCATGGCTCAGCACATAATACCAGGGTATATCTGGTGGTCTGTCTCCTCAGCTCACATAATACCAGGGTATATCTGGTGGTCTGTCTCCTCAGGCTAGCTCATAATACCAGGGTACCAGGGTATATCTGGTGGTCTGTCTCCTCATGGCTCAGCCAATACCAGGGTATATCTGGTGGTCTGTCTCCTCATGGCTCAGCCACATAATACCAGGGTATATCTGGTGGTCTGTCTCCTCATGGCTCAGCCACATAATACCAGGGTATATCTGGTGGTCTGTCTCCTCATGGCTCAGCTACATAATACCAGGGTATATCTGGTGGTCTGTCTCCTCATGGCTCAGCCACATAATACCAGGGTATATCTGGTGGTCTGTCTCCTCATGGCTCAGCCACATAATACCAGGGTATATCTGGTGGTCTGTCTCCTCAGCTACATAATACCAGGGTATATCTGGTGGTCTGTCTCCTCATGGCTCAGCTACATAATACCAGGGTATATCTGGTGGTCTGTCTCCTCAGCTACATAATACCAGGGTATATCTGGTGGTCTGTCTCCTCAGCTACATAATACCAGGGTATATCTGGTGGTCTGTCTCCTCAGCTACATAATGCCAGGGTATATCTGGTGGTCTGTCTCCTCAGCAACATCATTAAAGGGGGGTGGTATGTCTCCTCAGCAACATCATTAAAGGGGGTCGGTAATGGAGCTGCTGCTGCTTTGTGGAGTAATATAACTGCTTTGTGGAGTAATAGAACTGCTTTGTGGAGTAATAGAACTGCTTTGTGGAGTAATAGAACTGCTTTGTGGAGTAATAGAACTGCTTTGTGGAGTAATAGAACTGCTTTGTGGAGTAATAGAACTGCTTTGTGGAGTAATAGAACTGCTTTGTGGAGTAATAGAACTGCTTTGTGGAGTAATAGAACTGCTTTGTGGAGTAATAGAACTGCTTTGTGGAGTAATGGAACTGCTTTGTGGAGTAATAGAACTGCTTTGTGGAGTAATAGAACTGCTTTGTGGAGTAATATAACTGCTTTGTGTAGTAATAGAACTGCTTTGTGGAGTAATAGAACTGCTTTGTGGAGTAATAGAACTGCTTTGTGGAATATAATAGAACTGCTTTGTGGAGTAATAGAACTGCTTTGTGGAGTAATGGAACTGCTTTGTGGAGTAATAGAACTGCTTTGTGGAGTAATAACTGAACTGCTTTGCTTTGTGGAGTAATAGAACTGCTTTGTGGAGTAATAGAACTGCTTTGTGGAGTAATGGAACTGCTTTGTGGAGTGTGGAGTAATAGAATATAACTGCTTTGTGGAGTAATAGAACTGCTTTGTGGAGTAATGGAACTGCTTTGTGGAGTAATAGAACTGCTTTGTGGAGTAATAGAATGGAACTGCTTTGTGGAGTAATGGAACTGCTTTGTGGAGTAATAGAACTGCTTTGTGGAGTAATGGAACTGCTTTGTGGAGTAATAGAACTGCTTTGTGGAGTAATAGAACTGCTTTGTGGAGTAATGGAACTGCTTTGTGGAGTAATGGAACTGCTTTGTGGAGTAATAGAACTGCTTTGTGGAGTAATAGAACTGCTTTGTGGAGTAATGGAACTGCTTTGTGGAGTAATAGAACTGCTTTGTGGAGTAATGGAACTGCTTTGTGGAGTAATAGAACTGCTTTGTGGAGTAATAGAACTGCTTTGTGGAGTAATGGAACTGCTTTGTGGAGTAATGGAACTGCTTTGTGGAGTAATGGAACTGCTTTGTGGAGTAATGGAACTGCTTTGTGGAGTAATAGAATGGAACTGCTTTGTGGTAATAAACTGCTTTGTGGAGTAATAGAACTGCTTTGTGGAGTAATGGAACTGCTTTGTGGTAATGGAACTAATAGAACTGCTTTGTGGAGTAATAGGCTTTGTGGAGTAATGGAACTGCTTTGTGGAGTAATAGAACTGCTTTGTGGAGTAATAGAACTGCTTTGTGGAGTAATGGAACTGCTTTGTGGAGTAATGGAACTGCTTTGTGGAGTAATGGAACTGCTAAATAGAACTGCTTTGTGGAGTAATGAACTGAACTGCTTTGTGGAGTAATAGAACTGCTTTGTGGAGTAATAGAACTGCTTTGTGGAGTAATAGAACTGCTTTGAGTAATAGAACTGCTTTGTGGAGTAATAACTGAAATGGAACTGCTTTGTGGAGTAATGGAACTGCTTTGTGGAGTAATGGAACTGCTTTGTGGAGTAATAGAACTGCTTTGTGGAGTAATGGAACTGCTTTGTGGAGTAATAGAACTGCTTTGTGGAGTAATAGAACTGCTTTGTGGAGTAATGGAACTGCTTTGTGGAGTAATAGAACTGCTTTGTGGAGTAATAAACTGCTTTGTGGAGTAATGGAACTGCTTTGTGGAGTAATAGAACTGCTTTGTGGAGTAATAGAACTGCTTTGTGGAGTAATGGAACTGCTTTGTGGAGTAATGGAACTGCTTTGTGGAGTAATAAACTGCTTTGTGGAGTAATGGAACTGCTTTGTGGAGTAATGGAACTGCTTTGTGGATGGAACTGCTTTGTGGAGTAATAATGGAACTGCTTTGTGGAGTAATAGAACTGCTTTGTGGAGTAATGGAACTGCTTTGTGGAGTAATAGAACTGCTTTGTGGAGTAATAGAACTGCTTTGTGGAGTAATGGAACTGCTTTGTGGAGTAATAGAACTAGTAATGGAACTGCTTTGTGGAGTAATGGAACTGCTTTGTGGAGTAATAGAACTGCTTTGTGGAGTAATGGAACTGCTTTGGAGTGAACTGCTTTGTGGAGTAATAAACTGCTTTGTGGAGTAATGGAACTGCTTTGTGGAGTAATGGAACTGCTTTGTGGAATAGTGCTTTGTGGAATGAACTGCTTTGTGGAGTAATAGAACTGCTTTGTGGAGTAATGGAACTGCTTTGTGGAGTAAGTAATAACTGCTTTGTGGAAATGAACTGTTTGCTTTGTGGAGTAATAGAACTGCTTTGTCTAACTGCTTTGTGGAGTATAGGAACTGCTTTGTGGAGTAATAGAACTGCTTTGTGGAGTAATGGAACTGCTTTGTGGAGTAATGGAACTGCTTTGTGGAGTAATGGAACTGCTTTGTGGAGTAATGGAACTGCTTTGTGGAGTAATAGAACTGCTTTGTGGAGTAATAGAACTGCTTTGTGGAGTAATAACTGAACTGCTTTGTGGAGTAATGGAACTGAACTGCTTTGTGGAGTAATGGAACTGAGTAATGGAACTGCTTTGTGGAGTAATAGAACTGCTTTGTGGAGTAATGGAACTGCTTTGTGGAGTAATGGAACTGCTTTGTGGAGTAATAGAAATGGAACTGCTTTGTGGAGTAATAGAACTGCTTTGTGGAGTAATAGAAATGGAACTGCTTTGTGGAGTAATAGAACTGCTTTGTGGAGTAATAGAACTGCTTTGTGGAGTAATAGAACTGCTTTGTGGAGTAATAGTAATAGAACTGCTTTGTGGAGTAATAGAGTAATAGAACTGCTTTGTGGAGTAATGGAACTGCTTTGTGGAGTAATAGAACTGCTTTGTGGAGTAATAACTGCTTTGTGGAACTGCTTTGTGGAGTAATGGAACTGCTTTGTGGAGTAATAGAACTGAAATGGAACTGCTTTGTGAGTAATAGAACTGCTTTGTGGAGTAATAGAACTGCTTTGTGGAGTAATAGAACTGCTTTGTGGAGTAATGAACTGCTTTGTGGAGTAATAGAACTGCTTTGTGGAGTAATGGAACTGCTTTGTGGAGTAATGAACTGCTTTGTGGAGTAATAGAACTGCTTTGTGGAGTAATGGAACTGCTTTGTGGAGTAATGGAACTGCTTTGTGGAGTAATGGAACTGCTTTGTGGAGTAATGGAACTGCTTTGTGGAGTAATGGAACTGCTTTGTGGAGTAATGGAACTGCTTTGTGGAGTAATAGAACTGCTTTGTGGAGTAATGGAACTGCTTTGTGGAGTAATAGAACTGCTTTGTGGAGTAATGGAACTGCTTTGTGGAGTAATGGAACTGCTTTGTGGAGTAATGGAACTGCTTTGTGGAGTAAACTGCTTTGAGTAATAGAACTGCTTTGTGGAGTAATGGAACTGCTTTGTGGAGTAATAGAACTGCTTTGTGGAGTAATAGAACTGCTTTGTGGAGTAATAGAACTGCTTTGTGGAGTAATAGAACTGCTTTGTGGAGTAATGGAACTGCTTTGTGGAGTAATAGAACTGCTTTGTGGAGTAATAGAACTGCTTTGTGGAGTAATGGAACTGCTTTGGTGTGACATGTTTAATATGTCCCTTCATTTATCATCAACTCTTTGTTGTGCTAAACCTGCCACAGTCTGAAATCGGTGACATATTTGGCCTTCATGGAGTTTGGATTTGCAGTCATGACGCCTGTGTACCAAATGGCACCCTATTCCCCTTATAGTGCCCTACTTTTGACCAGACCCCTATGGGTCCTGATCAAAATTAGTGCACAAAATAGGGAATAAGTTTCCATTTGGGATGCGAACGACATCACATAAGAGGAGGAGGAACGCAAGAGGGTAGTTAGAGGATAGAGCAAGTGGCGTGTGTGTGTGTGTGGCCGAGGCACTACAATAATATTATTATTTGGGAGAAGACACTTCCATCCAAAGTGACTTGCAGTACATTGAGAGCATGTTCATTGTCAGTGTGTGATCCCTACAGGAATTGAACCCACAACCTGGGCTATTGTTAGCACCATGATCTAACTGACTGAGCCACATACGACCCGCATAGAGTAAAACAATCCTTAACAGAATCCTACAACATCACACGTGACTTTTCCATGGTTACCAAATTCCTGAACGTTACCGTTTCCATGGTTGCTACAGCCACCGCTCTTCACTACTTCCCTAAACACCAGTTAACACCACCGCTTTGGTCACAGCCTTGTATCGGTCCCTTGACCCTGCCTAACCCCATGGCCCTGGGCCTGTATTCACAAAATGTCAAGGAGTGCTGGTCTAGGATCAGGTCCCACCTGTACATGTAATCTAATAGGACCAGTATTCAGTCATAGAGCTGGTCTAGGATCAGGTCCCACCTGTCCATGTAATCTAATAGGACCAGTATTCAGTCATAGAGCTGGTCTAGGATCAGGTCCCCCTGTCCATGTAATCTAATAGGACCAGTATTCAGTCATAGAGCTGGTCTAGGATCAGGTCCCACCTGTCCATGTAATCTAATAGGACCAGTATTCAGTCATAGAGCTGGTCTAGGATCAGGTCCCCCTGTCCATGTAATCGTATTCATTATGATCTGAAAGGCTAAAATAATATTAGAATCAGCACTTGGAAGGCTTTATGACTACTTAACCCTGACCCCTACTCGACCCTGACCCCTACTCAACCCTGACCCCTACTTAACCCTGACCCCTACTCGACCCTGACCCCTACTTAACCCTGACCCCTACTTGACCCTGACCCCTACTCAACCCTGACCCCTACTTAACCCTGACCCCTACTCAACCCTGACCCCTACTTAACCCTGACCCCTACTCGACCCTGACCCCTACTCGACCCTGACCCCTACTCAACCCTGACCCCTACTCGACCCCTCTGCCCTGGATGAGACCAGCCTGTCGCTCCCTGCAGTGTCATTAGTCTGATGATGTTCACATACGTTGCTTCATTTCATCTCACTCCCTTGTGGGGATGTGTTCTGACGCTTTCATTACATTATTGTCTGTGACCAGTCAGTGTCACGCTGTGCAACAAACCCTAGAGGAACAGGGGGGGGGGGGATTTAACCCACCCCTCCCTCATCCTCATTTTCCCCTTTGCCTTAGAGTGCCATGAAAATGAGCTTGAACTTTACCCCTCACCCTCAACAGCCACCCTCATCCTTCTTCATGCATGTCCCCCCCCCCTTTGCCCAAACCCTAAAGGAAGGGGTTTTGACCCAAACCCCTCCTCCCCTGAGTTCCTCTTCACCCCTCCATCCTTCTGTCACCTCCTTCAACCCCTCTTGTCCTCCTCTGCCTTGGAGCAGCTCTGAAATGTCAAGCTGAAATAAACTCTTCTGTTCCACGCCTCACTGACCCCTCATGTTATGTGTGACTGACTTCTGACTGGGTGGAAAATGAAGTGTTTTAATTCATTACTTCAAATAATATAATCCTGAGGTCAGAGAGGGGAGGGGTAGCCTGGAATCCAAATTGATATGTGAAGGGAAACCCTCAAAGGTGAAGTTTCCCCTAGGTACAGATCTAGGATCAGCTTCCTTTCCCCCACTCCTAACCTTAACTATGAGTGGGGGAAATGCTAAACTGCGTTAAGGGACTGCTTTAACCAGACTGTGGGAGGAGCTGAGAACAGAATCCTTCTGGTATTACTGACTGGTACTTTAGACAGACTGTGGGAGGAGCTGAGAACAGAATCCATCTGGTATTACTGACTGGTACTTTAGACAGACTGTGGGAGGAGCTGAGAACAGAATCCATCTGGTATTACTGACTGGTACTTTAACCAGACTGTGGGAGGAGCTGAGAACAGAATCCATCTGGTATTAATGACTGGTACTTTAGACAGACTGTGGGAGGAGCTGAGAACAGAATCCAGCTGGTATTACTGACTGGTACTTTAACCAGACTGTGGGAGGAGCTGAGAACAGAATCCATCTGGTATTACTGACTGGTACTTTAACCAGACTGTGGGAGGAGCTGAGAACAGAATCCATCTGGTATTAATGACTGGTACTTTAGACAGACTGTGGGAGGAGCTGAGAACAGAATCCTTCTGGTATTACTGACTGGTACTTTAGACAGACTGTGGGAGGAGCTGAGAACAGAACCCATCTGGTATTACTGACTGGTGCTTTAACCAGACTGTGGGAGGAGCTGAGAACAGAATCCATCTGGTATTACTGACTGGTACTTTAGACATACTGTGGGAGGAGCTGAGAACAGAATCAATCTGGTATTACTGACTGTTACTTTAAACCTTTTACTGCAGTGGGCTAAATCAGCGTCACACAGAGTGTTTCTGGGTAGTCTTAAACAAATCTACTTTGAAACAAAAGTATACACATCACACACATGGTTATGGGCTTGAATAAAAGAAGACCCCTGAACCATGTCAGATATAGAGTTGAAATGTATTTCAACGTTCTCACATTGAAACACTAGATTTTCTGCAGATAAAAAAAAAAACATTCTACCCATGAGGCCACCAGAGGGAGATTTGGTCATTTGACTGCAGGAAAGATGTACGTGAGTCTGAAGTCAGGAGAAAAGAATGGCTGCCATTACCAGGCTATTCCCTTAATAATGCATTACTTTTGACCAGGGCCCATAGGTCAACAGGAGTGTAGTATGTAGGGACTAGGGGTCACTTGGGACTCCTTCCATAATGACCTTCAGTGATGAGCGGGATGGCTCATCACGGGCCATGGTCAACAGTAGTGCACTGTATAGGGAATAGGGTGCCATTGGCCATAGGGCTCTAGTCAAAAGTAGTGCATTATATAGGAAATAGGGTGCCATTGGCCATAGGGCTCTAGTCAAAAGTAGTGCACTATATAGGGAATAAGGTGCCATTGGCCATAGGGCTCTAGTCAAAAGTAGTGCACTATATAGGAAATAGGGTGCCATTGGCCATAGGGCTCTAATCAAAAGTAGTGCACTATATAGGAAATAGGGTGCCATTGGCCATAGGGCTCTAGTCAAAAGTAGTGCACTATATAGGGAATAGAGTGTCATTGGGGAGGTACGCTAGAATTAGTCATAGCCAAGTTATTGCAGATGTGTTAAAGCTGCATCTGCTTGGTCATTGGATTATTCTGTGGGTGGGTTGTTTTCCCTCGGGCTATGGCAGTAAATCTAGTGAAGGAAAAAACAACCGTTTGGGGAGAAAACAGGAAGTGCGTAGTCAGGCAAACCGTCAAAAAGAAGCTTCTTCTTGCAACATCATTATAACTCTGTTGTCACGTGAACATTGAACCTTGTGAGGTTCAACGACCCTGTTCGATAACGCTGATAAAAGCCATGACGAGTCGGGGACTGGACACACGTTATTAACCTCGGTTAAACATTTCCTCAGCTGTAACGCAATATACAACCTGGTCCCAGATCTGTTTTTACTCTGGCCAACTCCGCTGTCTGGTGTTGATGCCACTGACAGACAAGAATGAGCAATGAGGACTCTGTTATTATATGAAACACGACTAAACGCACATAGAAGAAGCACATTTGGGGACAGTTTTAGTGATAACGGAAAAATGTAATTATGAACCACAGAGAGGGCCGCAGGGCGCAGGCTGCCAGAAAGTCCCTCGGTAACGAGAATAGAGCACAGATTAGTGATGGTGTCTGAGTACGGGACACTTCTAACAAATTGTATTCCAAATGGCATCCTATTCACTTTATGGTGCACTAGTTTTGGTCATAAGTAGTGCACTATGTAGGGAATAGGGTACCATTAGGTACAGAACCTAAACACTTTGTCTCTAAACCACTAAAAACTCTGTACTGGTCTGGTTCAATATTAGGACAACACTGTACTGGTCTGGTTCAGTATTAGGACAACACTGATGGTCTGGTTCAATATTAGGACAACACTGTACTGGCCTGGTTCAATATTAGGACATCACTGTACTGGTCTGGTTCAATATTAGGACAACACTGTACTGGTCTGGTTCAATAATATTAGGACAACACTGTACTGGTCCTGGTTCAATATTAGGACATCACTCGTACTGGTCTGGTTCAATATTAGGACACTGTACTGGTCTGGTTCAATATTAGGACAACACTGTACTGGTCTGGTTCAATATTAGGACAACACTGTACTGGTCTGGTTCAATATTGTACTGGTCTGGTTCAATATTAGGACAACACTGTAATGGTCTGGTTCAATATTAGGACAACACTGTACTGGTCTGGTTCAATATTAGGACAACACTGTACTGGTCTGGTTCAATATTAGGACAACACTGTACTGGTCTGGTTCAATATTAGGACAACACTGTACTGGTCTGGTTCAACATTAGGACAACACTGTACTGGTCTGGTTCAACATTAGGACAACACTGTACTGGTCTGGTTCAATATTAGGACAACACTAATGGTCTGGTTCAATATTAGGACAACACTGTACTGGTCTGGTTCAATATTAGGACAACACTGTACTGGTCTGGTTCAATATTAGGACAACACTAATGATCTGGTTCAATACTAGGACAACACTGTACTGGTCTGGTCTGGTTCAATACTAGGACAACACTGTACTGGTCTGGTCTGGTTCAATACTAGGACAACAGTGTACTGGTCTGGTCTGGTTCAATACTAGGACAACACTGTACTGGTCTGGTTCAATACTAGGACAACACTGTACTGGTCTGGTTCAATACTAGGACAACACTCTACTGGTCTGGTTCAATACTAGGACAACACTGTACTGGTCTGGTTCAATACTAGGACAACACTGTACTGGTCTGGTTCAATATTAGGACAACACTGTACTGGTCTGGTTCAATACTAGGACAACACTGTACTGGTCTGGTTCAATACTAGGACAACACTCTACTGGTCTGGTTCAATACTAGGACAACACTCTACTGGTCTGGTTCAATACTAGGACAACACTGTACTGGTCTGGTTCAATATTAGGACAACACTGTACTGGTCTGGTTCAATACTAGGACAACACTGTACTGGTCTGGTTCAATACTAGGACAGGAGAGACAAGACAGTTAGGCTGCATTGTTGGGGTTTTGGGTCAATTCCATTTCAATTCATTCAGTTTACTTCCAGAATTTAAACCCTGGAATTAGTATGTTTTTGACCGGTAGTGTACATTTAATCAAAGTGACTTACTGTACAAAGTGACTTACTGTACAAAGTGACTTACTGTACAAAGTGACTTACTGTACAAAGTGACTTACAGTACAAAGTGACTTACTGTACAAAGTGACTTACTGTACAAAGTGACTTACTGTACAAAGTGACTTACTGTACAAAGTGACTTACTGTACAAAGTGACTTACTGTACAAAGTGACTTACTGTACAAAGTGACTTACTGTACAAAGTGACTTACAGTACAAAGTGACTTACTGTACAAAGTGACTTACTGTACAAAGTGACCTGATCCCACAACATTGGTGTTGCAGGCGGGTGCCACACTCTTTGGCGTTACCCACAATCTCTTCTGATGTATTGACACAAATGAGAACCAGTTGGCATGTAACTTTTTTTTAATGTTATTTGACCGTTATTTAACAAGGCAAGTCATTTAAGAACAAATTCTTATTTTTAATGACGGGCTAGGAACAGTGGGTAACTGCCTTGTTCATTGAGACAACACTGATGCCAAGACAAGTCTCTAACCAGTCTGGAGCAGACAGATAACATCTAAATCACTTGATGAAAAGGTCCCACCAGCTTGGATTGGCCAATTGGGCTCTGGTCCAAAGTATTGCACTATTTAGAGAATAGGGTGCAATTTAGGACGTACTTTACATTTAAATCACTTGATGAAAAAAGCCCTCTGATTAAGGTGTTGAAATAAATCACTGCCGACCTAAATTATCTGGATATTCACTCAGCAGTGCGGACTCGGGAGAGGCGAAGGTCGAGAGACGTGTGTCCTCCGAAACACGACCCAACCAAGCCGCACTGCTTCTTGACACAATGCCCACTGAACCTGGAAGCCAGTCGCACCAACGTGTCGGAGGAAACACCGTGCACCTGGCGACCGTGTCAGCGTGCACTGCGTCCGACCCGCCACAGGAGTCGCTAGAGCGCGATGGGAAAAGAACATACCTTCCGCCCAAACACTCCCCTAACCCAGACGACGCTGGGCCGATTGTGTGCCGCCCCATGGGTCTCCAGGTCACGGCTGGCTGCAACAGAGCCTGGACTCGAACCCAGGATCTCTAGTGACACAGCTAGCACTGTGATGCAGTGTCTTAGACCACTGTGCCACTCGGGAGGCCAAAGGAGGTAGTTTTATATACATCAGTTGGTGTCTCGATACGCTACAATATGACATCCTAAACCTAGCATGAAAGTGCATCGTTGTAGCGGTGTAGACTACAATAGTCTAAATGTTTGCCTCGGGGTAAGTTGAGCAAAAGGCCACCATGACCCGTACAAATGATGATTACATTTAGTCCATTTTATGCATTGTGTTGCTTCAATGCGTCATGCTTGTGAACTTCAGATCCATTTTTTATTGGTACAGAGCAGACATCAACGTGAATACAAACATAAAATAAGCAGGGCTCTGGCCCCCCTTCGGGTTCTTGTAAGAGTAACCAGAGAAGAGAGAAAAGGAAGAAGTCCATTCAACTTAAAACTCGTTGTTCAACCACTCCACAAATGTCTTGTTAACAAACTATAGTTTGGGCAAGTCGGTTAGGACATCTACTTTGTCCATGACACAAGCCATTTTTCCAATAATCGTTTACAGACAGATTATTTCACTTATAATTCACTGTATCACAATTCCAGTGGGTCAGAAGTTTACATACACTAAGTTGACTGCCTTTAAACAGCTTGGAACATTCCAGAAAATGATGTCATGGCTTTAGAAGCTTCTGATAGGCTAATTGACATCATTTGAGTCAATTGGAGGTGTACCTGTGGATGAATATCAAGGCCTACTTTCAAACTCAGTGCCTCTTTGCTTGACATCATGGGAAAATCTAAAGAAATCAGCCAAGACCTCAGAAAAACAATTGTAGACCTCCACAAGTCTGGTTCATCCTTGGGAGCAATTTCCAAACGCCTGAAGGTACCACGTTCATCTGTACAAACAATAGTACGCAAGTATAAAGTACCATGGGACCACGCAGCCTTCATACCGCTCAGGAAGGAGACACGTTCTGTCTCCTAGAGATGAACGTACTTTGTTGTGAAAAGTGCAAATCAATTCCAGAACAACAGCAAAGGACCTTGTGAAGATGCTGGAGGAAACCGGTACAAAAGTATCTATATCCACAGTAAAACAAGTCCTATATCGACATAACCTGAAGGCCGCTCAGCAAGGAAGAAGCCACTGCTCCAAAGCCGCCATAAAAAGCCAGACTACGGTTTGCAACTACACATGGGGACAAAGTTTGTACTTTTTGGAGAAATGTCCTCTGGTCTGATGAAACAACAAAAATAGAACTGTTTGGCCATAATGACCATTGTTATGTTTGGAGAGAAAAAGGGGGAGGCTTGCAAGCCGAAGAACACCATCCCAACTGTGAAGCTTTTCTGCAGGAGGGACTGGTACACTTCACAAAACAGATTTCATCATGGGGCAGGAAAAGGATGTGGATATATTGAAGCAACATCTCAAGACTTCAGTCTGGAAGTTAAAGCTTGGTCGCAAATGGGTCTCCCAAATGGACAATGACCCCAAGCATACTTCCAAAGTTGTGGCAAAATGGATTAAGGACAACAAGGTCAAGGTATTGGAGTGGCCATCATAAAGCCCTGACCTCAATCCTATAGAAAATCTGTGGGCAGAACTGAAAAAGCACATGCGAGTGAGGAGGCCTACAAACCTGACTCAGTAACACCAGCTCTGTCTGAAGGAATGGGCCAAAATTCACCCAATTTATTGTGGGAAGCTTGTGGAAGGCTTCCCGAAACCTTTGACCCTGTCACGCTCGTCTGAAGAAGAGGACCAAAGCGCAGCGTGATACGTGTTCATGATTATTTATTCAAACTGAACATTGAAACAAAAACGAAACAGTTCTGTCTGGTGCAAACAGAAAACAACCCACAAACACAGGTGGGAAAACGATGCCTAAGTATGATTCTCAGAGACAATGATAGACAGCTGCCTCTGATTGAGAACCACACCCGGCAAACACACAGAAATAGAAAACATAGAAATAAAGACACTAGAATTCCCACCCTAGTCACACCCTGGCCTAACCAAAATAGAGAATAAAAGCCTCTCTCTGGCCAGGGCGTGACAGACCCAAGTTAAACAATTTAACGGCAATGCTACCAAATACTAATTGAGTGTATGTAAACTTCTGACCTAATGGGAATGTGATGAAAGAAATAAAAGCTGAAATAAATCATTCTCTCTACTATTATTCTGATATTTCACATTCTTAAAATAAAGTGGTCATCCTAACTGACCTAAGATGAAATGTCAGGAATTGTGGAAAAACTGAGTTTAAATGTATTTGGCTAAGGTGTATGTAAACTTCCGACTTCAACACTATATATAGTATACCACATCCCCATTCCTTGAAAGCAACTTTGACCTACCAGCACCATCACCCACAGTCACAGGACACCATCACCCACAGTCACAGGACACCATCACCCACAGGACACCATCACCCACTGTCACAGGACACCATCACCCACAGGACACCATCACCCACAGGACACCATCACCCACAGGACACCATCACCCACAGGACACCATCACCATCACCCACAGGACACCATCACCCACTGTCACAGGACACCATCACCCACAGGACACCATCACCCACTGTCACAGGACACCATCACCCACTGTCACAGGACACCATCACCCACAGTCACAGGACACCATCACCCACTGTCACAGGACACCATCACCCACTGTCACAGGACACCATCACCCACTGCACACAGGACACCATCACCCACTGTCACAGGACACCATCACCCACTGTCACAGGACACCATCACCCACTGTCACAGGACACCATCACCCACTGTCACAGGACATCATCACCCACTGTCACAGGACATCATCACCCACTGTCACAGGACACCATCACCCCACCCACTGTCACAGGACACCATCACCATCACCCACTGTCACAGGACACCATCACCCACTGTCACAGGACACCATCACCCACTGTCACAGGACACCATCACCCACTGTCACAGGACACCAACACCCACTGTCACAGGACACCATCACCCCCTGTCACAGGACACCATCACCCACTGTCACAGGACACCATCACCCACTGTCACAGGTAGCCATCACCAACTGTCACATGTAGCCATCACCCACTGTCACATGACACCATCACCCACTGTCACAGGACAACATCACCCACTGTCACAGGACAACATCACCCACTGTCACAGGACATTATCACCCACTGTCACAGGACACCATCACCCACTTACCCCAAGGCTGCTCAACTTACCCAGTCCCTATGCTCAACATAGCCCATACCCGGGGTAAGTTGGGCTAAGAAACCACTTTTTGGGGACAAGCTTTGTTTTCCATGACCCCAAGCTTGGCACACCTGTATTTGGGGAGTTTCTCCCATTCTTCTTTGCAGATCCTCTCAAGTTCTGTCAGGTTGGATGGGGAGCGTCGCTGCACAGCTATTTTCAGGTCTCTCCAGAGATGTTCTATCAGGTTCAAGTCCGGGTTCTGGCTTGAGTGGCCCTCAAGGACATTCATAGACTTGTCCCGAAGCCACTGCTGCGTTGTCTTGGCTGTGAGTTTAGGGTCGTTGTCCTGTTGGAACCCCAGTCTAAGGTCTTGAGCGCTCTGGAACAGGTTTTCATCAAAGATCTCTCTGTACTTTCCTATGTTCATCTTTCCCTCAATCCTGACTAGTCTCCCAGTCCCTGCCACTGTAACACATCCCCACAGCATGATGCTGCCACCACCATGCAGATTTCCTCGAGACGTGATGCTTGGCATTCAGGCCAAAGAGTTGAGTATTGCTTTCATCAGATCAGAGAATCTTGTTTCTCCTGGTCTGAGAGTCTTTAGGTGCTTTTTGGTAAACTACAAGCTGGCTGTCATGTGCCTTTTACTGAGGAGTGCCTTCCGTCGGGCCACTCTACTATAAAGGCCGGATTGGTGGTGTGCTGCAGAGATGGTTGTCCTTCTGGAAGGGTCTCCCATCTCCACAGAGGAACTTTAGAGCTCTGTCAGATTGGCCATCGGGTTCTTGGTCCCTTCCCTGACCAAGGCCCTTCTCCCCCGACTGCTCAGTTTTGCCGGGCGGCCATCTCTAGAAAGAGTCTTCGTGGTTCCAAACTTCTTCCATTTAAGAATGATGGAGGCCACCGTGTTCTTGGGGGCAGAAATGTTTTGGTACCCTTCCCCAGATCTGTGCCTCGACGCAATCCTGTCTCAGAGCTATACAGACAATTCCTTCGACCTCATGGCTTGGTTTTTTTCTCTGACATGCACTGTCAACTGTGTGACCTTAAATAGACGGCTGTGTGCCTTTTCAAATCATGGCCAATCAATTGAATTTACCACAGGTGGACTCCAATCAAGTTGTAGAATCATCTTAAGGATGATCAATGGAAACAGGATGCAGGATGGAATAGGGTGCCGTGCTTTGATGACATCGAAAGTGCTTTCAGTCTTGTATAATATCCTGTTTTTACATTGTCATTTGGCAGATTTGAAGACGCTCACTCAGTCCATTGCCAAAGTAAATGAGGTATTATCTCCTTTGAGTAATACACACACACACACACACACACACACATTTAGTGTATGCATTGATGCTCACACACCCAGTATCATTAATTTTTATTCTCAGTCTGTGCCATTCCTTAGACAGCTTCAGTGCTGAATGCATCCATCCATCTCTCCTTTATTCTCTCCTTCTCTCACTCCATCCATCCATCTCTCCTTTATTCCCTCCTTCTCTCACTCCATCCATCCATCTCTCCTTTATTCCCTCCTTCTCTCACTCCATCCATCCATCTCTCCTTTATTCCCTCCTTCTCTCACTCCATCCATCCATCTCTCCTTTATTCCCTCCTTCTCTCACTCCATCCATCCATCTCTCCTTTATTCCCTCCTTCTCTCACTCCATCCATCCATCTCTCCTTTATTCCCTCCTCTCATCTCCATCCATCCATCTCTCCTTTATTCCCTCCTTCTCTCACTCCATCCATCCATCCTTTATTCCCTCCTTCTCTCACTCCATCCATCCATCTCTCCTTTATTCCCTCTCACTCCATCCATCCATTTCTCCTTTAGTCCCTCCTTCTCTCACTCCATCCATCCATCTCTCCTTTATTCCCTCCTTCTCTCACTCCATCCATCCATCTCTCCTTTATTCCCTCCTTCTCTCACTCCATCCATCCATCCTTTATTCCCTCCTTCTCTCACTCCATACATCCATCTCTCCTTTATTCCCTCCATCTCTCACTCCATCCATCCATCTCTCCTTTATTCCCTCCATCTCTCACTCCATCCATCCATCTCTCCTCCATCTCTCACTCCATCCATCCATCTCTCCTTTATTCCCCCCTTCTCTCACTCCATCCATCCATCTCTCCTTTATTCCCTCCTTCTCTCACTCCATCCATCCATCTCTCCTTTATTCCCTCCTTCTCTCACTCCATCCATCCATCCATCTCTCCTTTATTCCCTCATTCTCTCACTCCATCCATCCATCTCTCCTTTATTCCCTCCTTCTCTCACTCCATCCATCCATCTCTCCTTTATTCCCTCCTTCTCTCACTCCATCCATCCATCCATCCATCTCTCCTTTATTCCCTCCTTCTCTCACTTCATCCATCCATCTCTCACTCCATTCATCCATCTCTCCTTTATTCCCTCCTTCTCTCACTCCATCCATCCATCTCTCCTTTATTCCCCCCTTCTCTCACTCCATCCATCCATCTCTCCTTTATTCCCTCCTTCTCTCACTCCATCCATCCATCTCTCCTTTATTCCCCCCTTCTCTCACTCCATCCATCCATCTCCTTTTTATTACCTCATATTTCACTGAACCCTGTCCTGACTTCAACAGACCATCCAACAACAGACAGAAGCATCTCAGTGTTTCCATTCCTAATACCACTCTATTCCCTACACTTCCCTATACCCTCAGGGTTCTGGTCAGAAGTAACGCCGTGGTCCCTAGTCGGCCGCTTAAGTCTGGAACCAACCTTTAGTCCTGGTGTCCCAGATCTGTTTGGTGTCCCAGACCTATTATTCCTTGTTATGCCAAACGACCACCTTAGGAGTTGGTGTAACAGTGTTGTTTCCGTCCCTCTCCTCGCCCCTACCTGGACTCGAATCAGGGACCCTCTGAACACATCAACAACTGCCTCCCGCGAAGCATCGTTACTTATCGCTCCACAAAAGCACCGGTGGAAACAACTACTTCAAGGTCACTGATTGAAACGCTATTAGCGCGCACCCCGCTAACTAGCTAGCCATTTCACACTGGTTACACTGGCACAATCTGATCTGGGATTCTCTCTGCTAGTGAACTGAGAATAACTCAGACACACATTAGGCACAATCTGATCTGGGATTCTCTCTGCTAGTGAACTGAGAATAACTCAGACACACATTAGATACAAACTGATCTGGGATTCTCTCTGCTAGTGAACTGAGAATAACTCAGACACACTTACATTAGGCACAAACTGATCTGGGATTCTCTCTGCTAGTGAACTGAGAATAACTCAGACACACTTACATTAGGCACAATCTGATCTGGGATTCTCTCTGCTAGTGAACTGAGAATAACTCAGACACACATTAGGCACAATCTGATCTGGGATTCTCTCTGCTAGTGAACTGAGAATAACTCAGACACACATTAGGCACAATCTGATCTGGGATTCTCTCTGCTAGTGAACTGAGAATAACTCAGACACACATTAGGCACAATCTGATCTGGGATTCTCTCTGCTAGTGAACTGAGAATAACTCAGACACACATTAGGCGTAATGCAGGCAGCTGTCTCTGTAGAAAGTAAAGGAGTGAACCATATTTATAATAAGGGAGAAACATGGAGAAAACTGGACTTCTCTGGAAATGAAAATGGATGGCCCTCCCTTCAGCAAAATATGTTTTACCTAAACCCTCCCTGAATGCTTGAAAGAAAAGAGTTTACGTGGGCCAGAAGGTTGTTGGTTCGCAGACAACCGTGGACAAGAGTAGGGGTGGAAAGATCTCGTTCACAGTAAAAGCCTCGCATCAATCTGTTATTGCATTTGCCAGTCCGAGAAAGAATAACCTTTTAGAAACATTTCATGTAATTCTTCGTCAGTTTACATATTAGCAGAACCTTTTTTCATACCACACAAATGACTAGAATTACAGGCTAAGAACAAACAGAGAGGTGGGCCTACGATGCCAAATCAAATCCAACTTTATTTGTCACATGCTCCGAATACAACAAAGCATTTTACGGTAAGTAATAAACTAAAGTAGAAAATTTAAATTAAAAAATAATAAAAAGTAACACAATAAAATAACAATAACAGTAACAAGGCTATATCCAGGGGGTACCGCTACCAAGTCAGTGTGTGGGGGTACAGGTTAGAGGTCATTTGTACAGTGTAGGTAGGGGTGAAGGGATTATACATAGACAATAAACAGCGAGTATCAGCAGTGTAGAAAACAAACGGGAGTCAATGGTAAATCTGTGTCTTTATTGCAACAAAACTGTCCCTTTTTTTTTTTTTACAAATAATTCAATCTGAGATGTCATTAGGAATCTGATTATATGTACTTTCAAAAGTTAGGCCAACCTTTCCACCCCAACATCTTCTATGAAACAGAACATGAATAGCTTAATCAATTGATAGGGACAGAATTAGATTCCCTCCCAAGCAAAGTCTATTTTCTGTCCCCAGTCCACCTGGCCGTGCTGCTGCTCCAGTTTCAACTGAACTGAGCCCTAGGACCATGCCCCAGGACTACCTGACATGATGACTCCTTGCTGTCCCCAGGCCACCTGGCCGTGCTGCTGCTCCAGTTTCAACTGTTCTGCCTTATTATTATTCGACCATGCTGGTCATTTATGAACATTTGAACATCTTGGCCATGTTCTGTTATAATCTCCACCCGGCACAGCCAGAAGAGGACTGGCCACCCCTCATAGCCTGGTTCCTCTCTAGGTTTTCTTCCTAGGTTTTGGCCTTTCTAGAGAGTTTTTCCTAGCCACCGTGCTTCTACACCTGCAGTGCTTGCTGTTTGGGGTTTTAGGCTGGGTTTCTGTTACAGCACTTTGTGACATCAGCTGATGTACGAAGGGCTTTATAAATACATTTGATTTGAGTTGATTTGTCTCCTGGGCTACAGGTTGTAGCTCAGCCTCTGACTGTGAAGGAAACAATGACATGTGAGTCCTGTCTTTCCTGGGCATTTTACAGCTTGTTTCTGGCATCAAGCACAGTGGATCAAAGCGCCGTTATAGATTTCTTTATATGATCGGATCTGTTTTTATTTTCTTTCAAATCTCAAGCTAACGAGGAGTAGGCCTGTACTTATTGACATTTTCTTTAATAAAAGGTAGGCCTGTACTTATTGACATTTTCTTTAATAAAAGGTAGGCCTGTACTTATTGACATTTTCTTTAATAAAAGGTAGGCCTGTACTTATTGACATTTTCTTTAATAAAAGGTAGGCCTGTACTTATTGACATTTTCTTTAATAAAAGGTAGGCCTGTACTTATTGACATTTTCTTTAATAAAAGGTAGGCCTGTACTTATTGACATTTTCTTTAATAAAAGGTAGGCCTGTACTTATTGACATTTTCTTTAATAAAAGGTAGGCCTGTACTTATTGACATTTTCTTTAATAAAAGGTAGGCCTGTACTTATTGACATTTTCTTTAATAAAAGGTAGGCCTGTACTTATTGACATTTTCTTTAATAAAAGGTAGGCCTGTACTTATTGACATTTTCTTTAATAAAAGGTAGGCCTGTACTTATTGACATTTTCTTTAATAAAAGGTAGGCCTGTACTTATTGACATTTTCTTTAATAAAAGGTAGGCCTGCGTCATAACCTCTCATACCCCCTCAATTCAAGTCTTGGTTTTATCTTAACAGCCCTTCACTGACACGGAGGTAGGCTATTTAAAGAGTGCATGGTGGGTGGAGGAATTGACCAAGGAAATCTATGGATATAGCAGCCTATGGCCTAATGTCATCTGTCAAACAGGTAGACCTACATCTTATTAATGTATTTCTTCAATAGGGAGAAATAGGCTCCAACAAAAAGCCCTGTTGTTGTTAATAAAGTCTAATTAAAATGAAGACGGTTTAAATGAATTATGGCCACTCCAGTTTGGCTACTTTCAGCACCCATGAGCTGTCCATTTTCCATTGATTGTGCTGTGGCTGCTGCTTCGAGTTTCAGCTCTACAATGTCAGTTTATTGTGAATCTGTCTGATTGTGAGGTCAATAACTCTTAGAAATACATCACGGGAAAGAAACATATTGTTTCTAATCAAATCTATTACAGTAGTAGCAAGCTTTCTAAGTTGACCTCCAAGTCCTTCTTCTCATCTTCGCTCTCTCCTTCTCAAACTGAACAGAACAGAGTCTACAGGCTAGTCCCACGCAAGATAGTGATCTTTTGTGGACTAGGCCTAATCAATAAATTATTTTCAGAAGAAGCCTTTGACTCTCCTCTTGAACTGGCACCGTAGGGCTACACAGCACAGCCATTGGTTAGGCATCACACAAAAACAGTTTGGATCAGCAAGCGCAGAGCAGGGTTGGATTATCCATTGCTGTGTGTAATGCAGAGTAGTTTTATTTACACCATCCCAGCAGCTATCTTAGAAATATAGCTTTGCTCCGTGCTTCTCTGATCATTTACTTCGTAGCATATAGCCTAGAGGCTATGTATCATTTGATTGAGACCACACTCAGCCTATAGGTGCCCTTGATATAGCACCCCCAGAGGAGAATCAGAGATGATGGGGCAGCATTGGAAACACATCGATATGTAGCCTAAAAAGCAACTCATTCTAAAACACTGAGAAATATTTAAATGTCATCAATTACAATTTGCATAACCCTCCCCTGCACTAGATTGAAAAAAATACTAAACCCTCCCCTTGATGGAAATTATACAAGCATGACCCTCCCCCATTTTACTCCAGGTAAACATTCTGTTCATTGGAACGCATAGCTACAGTGAGAGTAGGACTATGCTTCTTGACACATAGAGACATAGTGTTGTGTTTTACATTCTCCAGAGTAACTGTCACGTTCTGACCCTAGTTCTTGTGTTATTTGTTTGTTTTAGTTGGTCAAGACGTGGGTTGGGTGGGCATTCTATGTTTTGTGTTTCTAGGTTGGTTTTCTGTGTTCGGCCTAGTATGGTTCTCAATCAGAGGCAGGTGTCGTTAGTTGTCTCCGATTGAGAATCATACTTAGGTAGCCTGGGTTTCACTGTTGTTTTGTGGGTGATTTGTTTTCCGTGTCTGTGTTTGTTCGCCACACGGTACCGTTTCGGTTTTGTTCACGTTTATTGTTTTGTAATTTCATTGAGTGTTCAGTTTATGTTTTATTAAACAATATGGACACTTACCACGCCGCATCTTGGTCCGATCCTTCACTACGCCTCCTCTTCAGACGAAGAGGAGGAAAACCTTCACAGTAACCTGTTCTGTGCTTAAAGTAGAGAGTTAATTTGGGGGTAGCAGGGTAGCCTAGTGGTTAGAGCATTGGACTAGTAACCGGAAGGTTGCAAGTTCAAATCCCCGAGCTGACAAGGTACAAAGCTGTTGTTCTGCCCCTGAACAGGTAGTTAACCCACTGTTCCTAGGCCGTCATTGTAAATGAGAATTTGTTTTTAACTGACTTGCCTTGTAAAATAAAAAATTCTGTGGTTTGAAATGAGTGGACATGAGTGGACATGACATCTAATAACACACGTCTTCTGTTTATGACACTTCCATTTCATTAAGACAGTGTTACCATGGTGATCATAGCTGCCATCTGCCGAAACGCACTTCTTCAGCTGTCTTTATTCAAACGAGACAACTTTCATTTCATACCAGTGGGCTTTAAAAAAAAAATTTGAAAAAACAATCAACACAAACAGCCTTGAAGTCCTATTTTGTAAAACAGTAAGACATTGTTTATCTTTCTACCCTTTTATGAACATCATATTTCATCGGCTTACTTTGGAATAGGAACAACAAGCTACTTTACATTTCCAAACTAAGAAAAACATCAACAGCAGTTAAAAGGAATCCTCTGAAAGGAACAATCACCGCCAGAGCGTATGATACAGAAAAACACATCAGGTCAATTACATATAGGTCTGGAGTGGCTAAATATAGAGAAGAGCTACAACCGAAAGGACACCCTAATCCCTATATAGTGCACCTTATGGGTCCTGGTCTAAAGTAGTGCACTAAGAAGTGAAAGGGGTGCCATGTGGGACCCAGATAAGGTTTGATAGTCATCCACCAAAGCAGAGTCACTCACCAGCACAGAACACCAGCACGGAACACCAGCACAGAACACCAGCACAGAAATCACCAGCACAGAACACCAGCACAGAAATCACCAGCACAGAACACCAGCACAGAACACCAGCACAGAAATCACCAGCACAGAAATCACCAGCACAGAAATCACCGGCACAGAACACCAGCACAGAACACCAGCACGGAACACCAGCACAGAAATCACCAGCACAGAAATCACCAGCACAGAAATCACCAGCACAGAACACCAGCACAGAAATCACCAGCACAGAAATCACCAGCACAGAAACCAGCACAGAAATCACCAGCACAGAACACCAGCACAGAAATCACCAGCACAGAAATCACCAGCACAGAACACCAGCACAGAACACCAGCAAGAAATCACCAGCACAGAACACCAGCACAGAACACCAGCAGAGAAATCACCAGCACAGAACACCAGCACAGAACACCAGCACAGAAATCACCAGCACAGAACACACAGCACAGAAATCACCAGCACAGAAATCACCAGCACAGAACACCAGCACAGAAATCACCAGCAAGAAATCACCAGCACAGAACACCAGCACAGAACACCAGCACAGAAATCACCAGCACAGAACACCAGCACAGAACACCAGCAGAGAAATCACCAGCACAGAACACCAGCACAGAACACCAGCACAGAAATCACCAGCACAGAACACCAGCACAGAAATCACCAGCACAGAAATCACCAGCACAGAACACCAGCACAGAAATCACCAGCACAGAACACCAGCACAGAACACCAGCACAGAAATCACCAGCACAGAACACCAGCAGAGAAATCACCAGCACAGAAATCACCAGCACAGAACACCAGCACAGAAATCACCAGCACAGAAATCACCAGCACAGAACACCAGCACAGAAATCAGCAGCACCAGCACAGAACACCAGCACAGAAATCACCAGCACAGAAATCACCAGCACAGAACACCAGCACAGAAATCACCAGCACAGAACACCAGCACAGAAATCACCAGCACAGAAATCACCAGCACAGAACACCAGCACAGAAATCACCAGCACAGAAATCACCAGCACAGAACACCAGCACAGAAATCACCAGCACAGAACACCAGCACAGAAACACCAGCACAGAAATCACCAGCACAGAAATCACCAGCACAGAACACCAGCACAGAAATCACCAGCACAGAACACCAGCACAGAAATCACCAGCACAGAAATCACCAGCACAGAACACCAGCACAGAAATCACCAGCACAGAAATCACCAGCACAGAAATCACCAGCACAGAAATCACCAGCACAGAACACCAGCACAGAAATCACCAGCACAGAAATCACCAGCACAGAACACCAGCACAGAAATCACCAGCACAGAAATCACCAGCACAGAACACCAGCACAGAAATCACCAGCACAGAAATCACCAGCACAGAAATCACCAGCACAGAAATCACCAGCACAGAAATCACCAGCACAGAAATCACAGAAGAAATCACCAGCACAGAACACCAGCACAGAAATCACCAGCAACACCAGCACCAGCAAGAACACCAGCACAGAACACCAGCACAGAAATCACCAGCACAGAAATCACCAGCACAGAACACCAGCACAGAAATCACCAGCACAGAAATCACCAGCACAGAACACCAGCACAGAAATCACCAGCACAGAAATCACCAGCACAGAACACCAGCACAGAAATCACCAGCACAGAAATCACCAGCACAGAACCAGCACAGAAATCACCAGCACAGAAATCACCAGCACAGAAATCACCAGCACAGAACACCAGCACAGAAATCACCAGCACAGAAATCACCAGCACAGAACACCAGCACAGAACACCAGCACAGAAATCACCAGCACAGAAATCACCAGCACAGAAATCACCAGCACAGAAATCACCAGCACAGAACACCAGCACAGAAATCACCAGCACAGAAATCACCAGCACAGAAATCACCAGCACAGAAATCACCAGCACAGAAATCACCAGCACAGAACACCAGCACAGAACACCAGCACAGAACACCAGCACAGATCACCAGCACAGAACACCAGCACAGAACACCAGCACAGAAATCACCAGCACAGAAATCACCAGCACAGAACACCAGCACAGAAATCACCAGCACAGAAATCACCAGCACAGAAATCACCAGCACAGAAATCACCAGCACAGAACACCAGCACAGAACACCAGCACAGAACACCAGCACAGAACACCAGCACAGAACACCAGCACAGAACACCAGCACAGAAATCACCAGCACAGAAATCACCAGCACAGAAATCACCAGCACAGAAATCACCAGCACAGAACACCAGCACAGAACACCAGCACAGAAATCACCAGCACAGAAATCACCAGCACAGAAATCACCAGCACAGAAATCACCAGCACAGAAATCACCAGCACAGAAATCACCAGCACAGAAATCACCAGCACAGAAATCACCAGCACAGAACACCAGCACAGAAATCACCAGCACAGAAATCACCAGCACAGAACACCAGCACAGCACAGAACACCAGCACAGAACACCAGCACAGAAATCACCAGCACAGAAATCACCAGCACAGAAATCACCAGCACAGAAATCACCAGCACAGAAATCACCAGCACAGAAATCACCAGCACAGAACACCAGCACAGAACACCAGCACAGAACACCAGCACAGAACACCAGCACAGAAATCACCAGCACAGAAATCACCAGCACAGAAATCACCAGCACAGAACACCAGCACAGAACACCAGCACAGAACACCAGCACAGAAACACCAGCACAGAAATCACCAGCACAGAAATCACCAGCACAGAAATCACCAGCACAGAAATCACCAGCACAGAAATCACCAGCACAGAAATCACCAGCACAGAAATCACCAGCACAGAAATCACCAGCACAGAAATCACCAGCACAGAAATCACCAGCACAGAAATCACCAGCACAGAAATCACCAGCACAGAAATCACCAGCACAGAAACCACCAGCACAGACAGAAATCACCAGCACAGAAATCACCAGCACAGAACACCAGCACAGAAATCACCAGCACAGAAATCACCAGCACAGAAATCACCAGCACAGAAATCACCAGCACAGAAATCACCAGCACAGAAATCACCAGCACAGAACACCAGCACAGAAATCACCAGCACAGAAATCACCAGCACAGAAATCACCAGCACAGAAATCACCAGCACAGAAATCACCAGCACAGAAATCACCAGCACAGAAATCACCAGCACAGAAATCACCAGCACAGAAATCACCAGCACAGAACACCAGCACAGAAATCACCAGCACAGAACACCAGCACAGAAATCACCAGCACAGAACACCAGCACAGAACACCAGCACAGAACACCAGCACAGAAATCACCAGCAAAACACCAGCACAGAAATCAACAGAAATCACCAGCACAGAAATCACCAGCACAGAAATCACCAGCACAGAACACCAGCACAGAAATCACCAGCACAGAAATCACCAGCACAGAACACCAGCACAGAACACCAGCACAGAAATCACCAGCACAGAAATCACCAGCACGGAAATCACCAGCACGGAAATCACCAGCACAGAAATCACCAGCACAGAAATCACCAGCACAGAACACCAGCACAGAACACCAGCACAGAACACCAGCACAGAACACCAGCACAGAAATCACCACAGCACACGAAATCACCAGCACAGAAATCACCAGCACAGAACACCAGCACAGAACACCAGCACAGAACACCAGCAAGAACACCAGCACAGAAATCACCAGCACAGAAATCACCAGCACAGAAATCACCAGCACAGAAATCACCAGCACAGAAATCACCAGCACAGAAATCACCAGCACAGAAATCACCAGCACAGAAATCACCAGCACAGAAATCACCAGCACAGAAATCACCAGCACAGAAATCACCAGCACAGAAATCACCAGCACAGAAATCACCAGCACAGAAATCACCAGCACAGAAATCACCAGCACAGAAATCACCAGCACAGAAATCACCAGCACAGAACACCAGCACGGAAATCACCAGCACAGAAATCACCAGCACAGAAATCACCAGCACAGAAACCAGCACAGAAATCACAGAAATCACCAGCACAGAAATCACCAGCACAGAAATCACCAGCACAGAAATCACCAGCACAGAACACCAGCACAGAAATCACCAGCACAGAAATCACCAGCACAGAACACCTGCACAGAAATCACCAGCACAGAAATCACCAGCACAGAAATCACCAGCACAGAACACCAGAAAATCACCAGCACAGAAATCACCAGCACAGAAATCACCAGCACAGGCACAGAAATCACCAGCACGGGACACCAGCACAGACACCAGCACGGGACACCAGCACAGGAATCACCAGCACGGGACACCAGCACAGGACACCAGCACGGACACCAGCACAGGACACCAGCACGGGACACCAGCACGGGACACCAACACGGAAATCACCAGCACGGAAATCACCAGCACGGAACACCAGCACGGGATATGGGGTCACATCCCCTATTGTCCCTACTAAACTATAGTATATGGGGTATCATGAGGTCCCACAGTGGATATCCTCCATGAGATTATGTAGGGTGCTGTCTTGAGCCCAAGACACTACTCTGGAGATTTAGAGGACTGACTCATTGACAGTTACAGAAACCAGGACAGGTGGTGAAGAGTGGAATTTCTTACAAAGGATGATTGAGTTTTAAATGACTGGAAGCCTTGCATCTTGAGCTGTAAATCTGACCTGCTAGCTAGGTGTACGTGAGTCTTACTACAGATTGTAGGGACTGGCTGGCAGGCTCAAAGACAGGGTTCAAGAGATGGTACTCACTTCTTACCAAGGAGGAGTGGTTTTGAAATAAGTGATATACTTGGATTGATGTCAAAGTCTCTTTCAGTAGGAGAAAGGAGTGTATCTCAACAGAAAGCTGGCCAGGAGGAAGGTGGAATAGTGTTCACTGGTATTCATTAAAACAACACAAGGAATAGCTGAACGAAAGGAATTACAAAGCTGTACACCGGAGAGGGAGAGAGTTGAACCTGGAGACAGGAAGATTCAGACAGTGTGGTGGGTAAAATCACTCAGTGTGTGCGTATCGACTCTTTCTCTGTGTGTGTGTGTGTGTGTGTGTGTGTGTGTATAATAACTCAGAGTAGTGGCAGGTGTTTATATTAGTAGCCCAGTGAAAGACAATAGAGCCCCATCTCACCCAGCAGCTGTAGTCCTGTAGTCTGCAGGTGTTGGCTTGAGGCGTGTGTGTGTGTGTGTGTGTGTGTGTGTGTGTGTGTGTGTGTGTGTGTGTGTGTGTGTGTGTGTGTGTGTGTGTGTGTGTGTGTGTGTGTGTGTGTGTGTGTGTGTGTGTGTGTGTGTGTGTGTGTAAGTCCGTACAAATTATGCAATGCTTTCCAACTCAAAGCTGCCAAACTTTTCGATAAGATCAGTGTGGAAAAGTCTACAAACCTCTGTTACTCATGTTCTCCATATTGTGTCTGTCTGTGTCTGTCTGTCTGTCTGTAGTGAGGAAGGAGTGGGACACGGAGTGTACTGACAATGTGACGCTGATCGAGGGAGGCGCGGAGCCCTGCAGGAGCCATTATGCTAACTGGCTAGTGATTGTCTTACTGGTCATCTACCTACTGGTTACCAACATCCTGCTCATCAACCTACTCATCGCCATGTTCAGATAAAGGATGGACTCTCTTTTCCTCCTTTCTCTATCTTTCTTCTCTCCTTTCTCTCTCCCTCCCTCTCACCTCCCTGAATCTTCAGTCTCCTAAAAATCTATTCTGTCAATATCATTTTTACTGACATTTTTACTATAATTTTCAGCTAAATAGAATGCCTCGTCTTTTGTCAATTGTGTACCACATTATGTTGATTATGAATCCTTTCTCTTCATCCCCTCTCCACACAGTTACACGTTCTCCAAGGTGCAGGGCCAAAGCGACACCTACTGGAAGTTCCAGCACTACAACCTGATTGTGGAGTACCACTCCCGGCCCTCCCTTGCTCCCCCCTTCATTATCCTCTCCCACGTTCACCTATTTATCAAGTGATACATCCGCAAGGTACCCTCGGTCAAGATCCTCCATTTTGGTGAGAATTCAACCCAGGTATTCATTGAAAAGGGATTTTTATATCCTTACAATCACTATAGGAACTCCATTGTTTAAAGGGGCAATTAGCAATTGCTATATCCATTTTTGGACTTAAACATTTATGATATGATACATTGATTCTTGAAGAAGATAAGCTCATGGGGCATTTATAAGTTAGTTCAACAGTCGTACCCCATCAGAACAAAAAATATGTTTGTTTTACGCCAATGTTTATGAACAACGTAAATGTAAACAAACACTGTATAGCTTTAAAACAAGGTTAAAATGATCATTTTGATATCATGGATGGTCAGTCCTTGAATCGTTAAAGTGTGTGTGTGTGTGTGTGTGTGTGTGTGTGTGTGTGTGTGTGTGTGTGTGTGTGTGTGTGTGTGTGTGTGTGTGTGTGTGTGATCCACGGGTAGTTGGCTCTAGGCCCGTAGCCCTGGGGGTAAAAATCACAGGAGGTTGGTGGCACCTTAATTGGGGAGGACGGGCTCGTGGTAATGACTGGAAGCGGAGTCAGTGGAATGATATCAAATACATCAAACACATGGTTTCCATGGTTTCCATTGTTTCCTGGTGTTTGATGCCGTTCCATTTACTCCGTTCCAGCCATTATTATGAGCCGTCCTCCCCTCAGCAGCCTCCACTGGTAAAAAATATCCTGCTTCCGCTTCCGCTGTCTCCATCACCACCACCTAGTCTGGAATACACACTGAATGTCACACCGTTTCACTTTACTGGTTCAGCCTTCATTGTCAAATTGTTTTAAATACAGAGAGAGAGAAATAGAAAGAGTGTAAGCTGGTGGGAGAGGGAGAATGAGAGAGAATCAGAGATGAGAGAGAGACCAGAATGAAAGGGAGACCAGTAGAGAGAGAGAGACCAGAGGGAGAGAGAAACCAGAGCAAGAGAGAGACCAGAGAGAGAGACCAGAGAGAGAGAGCCTCATGTGACCCGTTATACTGTAGTTTAGTAGTGACAATAGTCGATGTGACCCCATATCCTGTAGTTTAGTAGTGACAATAGGGGATGAGACCCCATATCCTATAGTTTAGTAGTGACAATAGGGGATGAGACCCCATATCCTATAGTTTAGTAGTGACAATAGGGGATGAGACCCCATATCCTATAGTTTAGTAGTGACAATAGGGGATGAGACCCCATATCCTATAGTTTAGTAGTGACAATAGGGGATGAGACCCCATATCCTATAGTTTAGTAGTGACAATAGGGGATATGAGACCCCATATCCTATAGTTTAGTAGTGACAATAGGGGATGAGACCCCATATCCTATAGTTTAGTAGTGACAATAGGGGATGAGACCCCATATCCTATAGTTTAGTAGTGACAATAGGGGATATGAGACCCCATATCCTATAGTTTAGGAGTGAGAATAGGGGATGGGACCCCATATCCTATAGTTTAGTAGTGAGAATAGGGGATGAGACCCCATATCCTATAGTTTAGTAGTGAAAATAGGGGATGAGACCCCATATCCTATAGTTTAGTAGTGACAATAGGGGATGAGACCCCATATCCTATAGTTTAGTAGTGACAATAGGGGATATGAGACCCCATAACCTATAGTTTAGGAGTGAGAATAGGGGATGGGACCCCATATCCTATAAACTAAATGATATACATGAGCAAATATAAATCTTAGAATCAACTATTAAAGACTACCAGAACCCACTGGATTCTCCAATTCCATTGAATGAACTACAGGACAAAATACAAACCCTCCAACCCAAAAAGGCCTGTGGTGTTGATGGTATCCTACTTGAAATGATAAAATATACAGACAACAAATTCCAATTGGCTATACTTAAATTCTTTAACATCATCCTCAGCTCTGGTATCTTCCCAAATATTTGGAACCAAGAACACCATTGACTGATCACCCATATCCACAAAAGTGGAGACAAATTTGACCCCAATAACTACCATGGGATATGCGTCAACAGCAACCTTGGGAAAATCCTCTGCATTATCATTAACAGCAGACTCTTACATTTCCTCAGTGAAAACAATGAACTGAGCAAATGTCAAATTGGCTTTTTACCAAATTACCGTACGACATTGGCAAACAAACAAACCAAAACAAAGGCAGAGTCTTCTCCTTCTTTGATGATTTCAAAAAAGCTTTTGACTAAATTTGGCATGAGGGTCTGCTATACAAACTGATGGAAAGTGGTGTTGGGAGGAAATCATACGACATTATAAAATCATTTTTTTATTTATTTAACCAGGTCGGCCAATTGAGAACAAGTTCTAATTTACAACTGCAACCTGGCCAAGATAAAGCAGTGTGACACAAACAACAACATAGAGTTACACATGGAATAAACAAACATACAGTCAATAACACAATAGAAAAGTCTATATACAGTGTGTGAGGTAAGATTAGGGAGGTAAGGCAATAAATAGTCCGTAGTGGCGAAATAATTACAATTTAGCAATTAAACACTGGAGTGATAGATGTGCAGAAGATGAATGTGCAAGTAGAGATACTGGGGTGCAAAGGAGCAAAACAATAAATAACAATATGGGGATGAGGTAGTTGAATGGGCTATTCACAGATGGGCTATGTACAGGTGCAATGATCTGTAACTGCTCTGATAGCTGATGCTTAAAGTTAGTGAGGGAGATATGAGTCTCCAGCTTCAGTGATTTTTGTGGTTTGTTCCAGTCATTGACAGCAGAGAACTGGAAGGAAAGGCAGCCAAAGGAGGAATAGGCTTTGGAGGTGACCAGTGAAATATACCTGCTGGAGCGTGTGCTACGGGTGGGTGCTGCTATGGTGACCAGTGAGCTGAGAAAAGGCGGGCTTTACCTGGCGAAGACTTATAGATGACCTGGAGCCAGTGGGTTTGGCGATGGCCAGCCAACGAGAGCATACAGGTTGCAGTGGTGGGTAGTATATGGGGCTTTGGTGATGAAACGGGTGGTACTGTGATAGACTGCATCCAATTTGCTGAGTAGAGTTATAAAAATACCAAATTGAGACTGCATGCAGAATTTTGCAAAGATATATTTTGTGTACAAAGTAAAACAACATATAAGCAGAATTAGGCCGATACTCGCTAATTATCAAAATCCAGAAAAGAGCCGTTAAATTCCACAACCACCTAAAAGGAAGCGATTGCCAAACCTTCCATAACAAAGCCATCACCTACAGAGAGATGAACCTGGAGAACAGTCCCCTAAGCAAGCTGGTCCTGGGGCTCTGTTCACAAACACAAACACACCCTACAGAGCCCCAGGACAGCAGCACAATTAGACCCAACCAAATCATGAGAAAACAAAAAGATAATTACTTGACACATTGGAAAGAATTAACAAAAAAACAGAGCAAACTAGAATGCTATTTGACCCTACACAGAGAGTACACAGCGGCAGAATACCTGACCACTGTGACTGACCCAAAATTAAGGAAAGCTTTGACTATGTACAGACTCAGTGAGCATAGCCTTGCTATTGAGAAAGGCCGCCGTAGGCAGACATGGCTCTCAAGAGAAGACAGGCTATGTGCTCACTGCCCACAAAATGAGGTGGAAACTGAGCTGCACTTCCTAACCTCCTGCCCAATGTATGACCATATTAGAGAGACATATTTCCCTCAGATTACACAGATCCAAAGAATTTGAAAACAAATCCAATTTTGATAAACTCCCATATCTGCTGGGTGAAATACCACAGTGTGACATCACAGCAGCAAGATTTGTGACCTGTTGCCACAAGAAAAGGGCAACCAGTGAAGAACAAACACCATTGTAAATACAACCCATATTTATGCTTATTTATTTTATCTTGTGTCCTTTAACCATTTGTACATTGTTAAAACACAGTATATATAATATGACATTTGTAATGTCTTTATTGTTTTGAAACTTCTGTATGTGTAATGTTTACTGTTAATTTTTATTGTTTATTTCACTTTATATATTATCTACCTCACTTGCTTTGGCAATGTTAACACATGTTTCCCATGCCAATAAAGCCCTTGAATTGAATTGAATTGAGAGAGAGAGAGAGAGACAGAGAGAGAGAGACAGAGAGAGAGAGAGACAGAGAGACAGAGAGAGAGACAGAGCGACAGAGAGACAGAGCGACAGAGAGACAGAGAGACAGAGAGAGAGAGAAAGACAGAGAGACAGAGAGAGAGAGAAAGACAGAGAGACAGAGCGACAGAGAGACAGAGAGACAGAGAGAGAGAGAGAGACAGAAGAGACAGAGACAGAGAGACAGAGAGAGAGAGAGACAGAGCGACAGAGAGACAGAGAGAGAGAGAGACAGAGCGACAGAGAGACAGAGAGACAGAGAGACAGAGACAGAGAGAGAGAGAGAGAGAGAGAGAGAGAGAGAGAGAGAGAGAGAGAGAGAGAGAGACAGAGAGACAGAGAGAGAGAGAGAGAGAGAGAGACAGAGAGAGAGAGAGAGAGAGAGAGAGAGAGAGAGAGAGAGAGAGAGAGAACTTGTGTCTACAATAGTTGTTTCGTCCAGTTCTTAAAGGACAAAATAAACATTTGTTCACACTTTCCATGATGAAGAATCGTATCTAAAAGGACTACACATTGATTCATGTGGATAATTCAATCCTTGTCCAACAGTTCTGGGAGTCGGCACGCAGTACTCCAGGTTCTGGGGTGACAAAGAGCAGAACAAACGGTTTAAAAATGAGATTAGAGTCTCGGTTGGCTAGGTGAGACAGGGGGCTTCCCAATTATCTCTCCTTTCTCCTGAAATGTGCACTTGTTCACTTGTTCACTTCCCTTCATGGATTTAAAGGGAAATGACTGATACAGTTGAACTCGGAAGTTTACATACACCTTAGCCAAATACATTTAAACTCAGTTTTTCACAATTCCAGACATTTAATCCTAGTTAAAATAAAAATGTCTTAGGTCAGTTAGGATCACCACTTTATTTTAAGAATGTGAAATGTCAGAATAATAGTAGAGAGAATTATTTATTTCAGCTTTTATTTCTTTCATCACATTCCCAGAGGGTCAGAAGTTTACATACACTCAATTAGTATTTGGTAGCATTGCCTTTAGATTGTTTAACTTGGGTCAAACGTTTTGGGTAGCCTTCCACAAGCTTCCCACAGTAAGTTGGGTGAATTTTGACCCATTCCTCCTGACAGAGCTGGTGTAACTGAGTCAGGTTTGTAGGCCTCCTTGCTCACACTCTCTTTTTCAGTTCTACCCACAAATGTTCTATGGGCTTTGTGATGGCCACTCCAGTACCTTGACTTTGTTGTCCTTAAGCGATTTTGCCACAACTTTGGAAGTATGCTTGGGGTCATTGACCATTTGGAAGACCCATTTGTGACCAAGCTGTAACTTCCTGACTGATGTCTTGAGATCTTGCTTCAATATATCCACATAATTGTCTTTCCTCATGATGCCATTTATTTGTGAATTGCACCAGTCCCTCCTGCAGCAAAGCCCCCCTACAAGATGATGCGCCACCCCCGTGCTTCAAGGTTGGGATGGTGTTCTTCGGCTTACAAGGCTCTCTCTTTTTCCTCCAAACATAACAATGGTCATTATGGCCAAACAGTTCCATTTTTGTTTCATCAGACCAGAGGACATTTCTCCAAAAAGTACAATTTTTGTCCCCATGTGCAGTTTCAAACGAAAGTCTGGCTTTTTTATAGTGGTTTTGGAGCAGTGGCTTCTTCCTTGCTGAGCGGCCTTTCAGGTTATGTCGATATAGAACTAGTTTTTACTGTGGATAGAGATACTTTTGTACCTGTTTCCTCCAGCATCTTCACAAGGTCCTTTGCTGTTGTTCTGGGATTGATTTGCACTATTCGCACCAAAGTACGTTCATCTCTAGGAGACAGAACGCGTCTCCTTCCTGAGCGGTATGACGGCTGTGTGGTCCCATGGTGTTTATACTTGCTTACTGTTGTTTGTGCAGATGAACGTGGTACCTTCAGGTGTTTGGAAATTGCTCCCAAGGATGAACCAGACTTGTGGAGGTCCACAAAAAATATTCTGAGGTCTTGGCTGATTTCTTTTGATTTTCACATGATGTCAAGCAAAGAGGCACTGAGTTTGAAGGTAGACCTCCAATTGACTCAAATTATGTCAATTAGCCTATCAGAAGCTTCTAATGTCATGACATAATTTTCTGGAATTTTCCAAGCTGTTTAAAGGCACAGTCAACTTAGTGTATGTAAACTTCTGACCCACTAGAATTGTGATATAGTGAATTATAAATGAAATAATCTGTTTGTAAACAATTGTTGGAAAAATGACTTGTGTTTATTGCACAAAGTAAATGTCCTAACAGACTTGCCAAAACTACAGTATGTTAACAAGACATTTGTGGAGTGGTTTAAAAACAAGTTTTAATGACTCCAACCTTAGTGTATGTAAACTTCCAACCTCAACTGTATCTGGAAACGTCCTATTGTCTTTGCCAAAAACAGTAGTGAACGAGTGCACACTGCAGGATGAAGGAGAGATTATTGGGACACACACTAGGTCTGCCTGGTGAAAATATATTTTGCTTTGTGATGGAACAACGTTTCAGAAGTATTATCAGGTAAATAAATCCTGTCTGTTGTTGTCACTGCGAAGGCATTTAGTTACAGGCGGTTGGTTGCATTTCCTGTCATTGTATGATAATCAAAACAAAACAGGACTGAACAAATAGACAACTCCACCATCCTACTAAGAGCTATTCTATGTCAAGAAGACTGAAAAGAGAGGCATTTTATCTCTCAATACTGTCCACGCTGTATACATTAACACCTGTATTAGTTTACTCTCTGGTTTTGAATTCTAAAGAAATATTGCAAAAGAAAAAGTTCAAAAGATACAATTTCATATGCCTTTATTTATTGTATTGTAATGTAAACATCTATAAATAATGTCTTTGATTTCCTCCTACCAGAATGTTCTGTGTTCGCCAGAGACGTTGGCTACATACCAGATGACACCTTATTCCCCACATCAGTGATTCTCCTGTCCTCCGGTAACACATCAGTGATTCTCCTGTCCTCCAGTAACACATCAGTGTTTCTCCTGTCCTCCAGTAACACATCAGTGTTTCTCCTGTCCTCCAGTAACACATCAGTGTTTCTCCTGTCCTCCGGTAACACATCAGTGATTCTCCTGTCCTCCGGTAACACATCAGTGTTTCTCCTGTCCTCCGGTAACACATCAGTGTTTCTCCTGTCCTCCAGTAACACATCAGTGTTTCTCCTGTCCTCCGGTAACACATCAGTGTTTCTCCTGTCCTCCAGTAACACATCAGTGTTTCTCCTGTCCTCCAGTAACACATCAGTGTTTCTCCTGTCCTCCGGTAACACATCAGTGATTCTCCTGTCCTCCGGTAACACATCAGTGTTTCTCCTGTCCTCCAGTAACACATCAGTGATTCTCCTGTCCTCCGGTAACACAACAGTGTTTCTCCTGTCCTCCAGTAACACATCAGTGTTTCTCCTGTCCTCCAGTAACACAACAGTGTTTCTCCTGTCCTCCAGTAACACAACAGTGTTTCTCCTGTCCTCCAGTAACACATCAGTGATTTCCCTGTCCTCCAGTAACACATCAGTGTTTCTCCTGTCCTCCAGTAACACATCAGTGTTTCTCCTGTCCTCCAGTAACACAACAGTGTTTCTCCTGTCCTCCAGTAACACATCAGTGATTTCCCTGTCCTCCAGTAACACACCAGTGATTCTCCTGTCCTCCAGTAACACATCAGTGATTCTCCTGTCCTCCAGTAACACATCAGTGTTTCTCCTGTCCTCCAGTAACACATCAGTGTTTCTCCTGTCCTCCAGTAACACATCAGTGATTCTCCTGTCCTCCAGTAACACATCAGTGTTTCTCCTGTCCTCCAGTAACACATCAGTGATTCTCCTGTCCTCCAGTAACACATCAGTGATTCTCCTGTCCTCCAGTAACACATCAGTGATTCTCCTGTCCTCCAGTAACACATCAGTGTTTATCCTGTCCTCCAGTAACACATCAGTGTTTCTCCTGTGGTTGTTCTCCAGGTCTAGTAGGGGTCTTGTTTATCAGCTAGTGGTGGTTGTTCTTCAGGTCTAGTAGGGGTCTTGTTTATCAGCTAGTGGTGGTTGTTCTGCAGGTCTAGTAGGGGTCTTGTTTATCAGCTAGTGGTGGTTGTTCTCCAGGTCTAGTAGGGGTCTTGGTTGTTCTCCAGGTCTAGTAGGGGTCTTGTCTGTCAGCTAGTGGTGGTTGTTCTCCAGGTCTAGTAGGGGTCTTGTTTATCAGCTAGTGGTGGTTGTTCTCCAGGTCTAGTAGGGGTCTTGTCTGTCAGCTAGTGGTGGTTGTTCTCCAGGTCTAGTAGGGGTCTTGTCTGTCAGCTAGTGGTGGTTGTTCTCCAGGTCTAGTAGGGGTCTTGTCTGTCAGCTAGTGGTGGTTGTTCTCCAGGTCTAGTAGGGGTCTTGTTTATCAGCTAGTGGTGGTTGTTCTCCAGGTCTAGTAGGGGTCTTGTTTATCAGCTAGTGGTGGTTGTTCTCCAGGTCTAGTAGGGGTCTTGTCTGTCAGCTAGTGGTGGTTGTTCTCCAGGTCTAGTAGGGGTCTTGTCTGTCAGCTAGTGGTGGTTGTTCTCCAGGTCTAGTAGGGGTCTTGTTTATCAGCTAGTGGTGGTTGTTCTCCAGGTCTAGTAGGGGTCTTGTCTGTCAGCTAGTGGTGGTTGTTCTCCAGTTCTAGTAGGGGTCTTGTTTATCAGCTAGTGGTGGTTGTTCTCCAGGTCTAGTAGGGGTCTTGTTTATCAGCTAGTGGTGGTTGTTCTCCAGGTCTAGTAGGGGTCTTGTCTGTCAGCTAGAGGTGGTTGTTCTCCAGGTCTAGTAGGGGTCTTGTTTATCAGCTAGTGGTGGTTGTTCTCCAGGTCTAGTAGGGGTCTTGTCTGTCAGCTAGAGGTGGTTGTTCTCCAGGTCTAGTAGGGGTCTTGTTTATCAGCTAGTGGTGGTTGTTCTCCAGGTCTAGTAGGGGTCTTGTCTGTCAGCTAGTGGTGGTTGTTCTCCAGGTCTAGTAGGGGTCTTGTCTGTCAGCTAGTGGTGGTTGTTCTCCAGGTCTAGTAGGGTCTTGTCTGTCAGCTAGTGGTGGTTGTTCTCCAGGTCTAGTAGGGGTCTTGTTTATCAGCTAGTGGTGGTTGTTCTCCAGGTCTAGTAGGGGTCTTGTCTGTCAGCTAGTGGTGGTTGTTCTCCAGGTCTAGTCTGTCAGCTAGTGGTGGTTGTTCTCCAGGTCTAGTAGGGTCTTGTCTGTCAGCTAGTGGTGGTTGTTCTCCAGGTCTAGTAGGGGTCTTGTCTGTCAGCTAGTGGTGGTTGTTCTCCAGGTCTAGTAGGGGTCTTGTTTATCAGCTAGTGGTGGTTGTTCTCCAGGTCTAGTAGGGGTCTTGTCTGTCAGCTAGTGGTGGTTGTTCTCCAGGTCTAGTAGGGGTCTTGTTTATCAGCTAGTGGTGGTTGTTCTCCAGGTCTAGTAGGGTCTTGTCTGTCAGCTAGTGGTGGTTGTTCTCCAGGTCTAGTAGGGGTCTTGTCTGTCAGCTAGTGGTGGTTGTTCTCCAGGTCTAGTAGGGGTCTTGTTTAGCTCAGCTAGTGGTGGTTGTTCTCCAGGTCTAGTAGGGGGGGTCTTGTTTATCAGCTAGTGGTGGTTGTTCTCCAGGTCTAGTAGGGGTCTTGTTTATCAGCTAGTGGTGGTTGTTCTCCAGGTCTAGTAGGGGTCTTGTCTGTCAGCTAGTGGTGGTTGTTCTCCAGGTCTAGTAGGGGTCTTGTCTGTCAGCTAGTGGTGGTTGTTCTCCAGGTCTAGTAGGGGTCTTGTTTATCAGCTAGTGGTGGTTGTTCTCCAGGTCTAGTAGGGGTCTTGTTTATCAGCTAGTGGTGGTTGTTCTCCAGGTCTAGTAGGGGTCTTGTTTATCAGCTAGTGGTGGTTGTTCTCCAGGTCTAGTAGGGGTCTTGTCTGTCAGCTAGTGGTGGTTGTTCTCCAGGTCTAGTAGGGGTCTTGTCTGTCAGCTAGTGGTGGTTGTTCTCCAGGTCTAGTAGGGGTCTGTCACTTGTTTGTGAAATATCTCACCTCTTCCTCTCTCTGTGTGTGTGTGTGTGTGTGTGTGTGTGTGTGTGTGTGTGTGTGTGTGTTTGTGTGTGTGTGTGTGTGTGTGTGTGTGCGCGTGTGTGTGTGTGTGTGTGTGTGTGTGTGTGTGTTTCATCCCTAGTGTGTGGTGATTGGTGACCCCCCCCCCTCCACTCCTCCTATATTTAACTGGTACCAGAGCAGAGTGTTGATCAGTAAATTGGGTTACTGAGATGTGAAAGCAATTCCAGTCTGGAAATTACAAGAAGCAATACAGCAGAGAAAGTCAATAGAATTAAAGGATGACTGATGATTCATCTAATAACAGAGCAATTCACACACAGTTATTCGGAAGGAAATCAAATGTTTTTAAATACATTTTTAAAAATCAGAGGAAATGATGAAGTGTTCACCTGTGTCTCTGGGTTTTATTCTCAGCATGAAAACAGTTTTTATCTTTGATGTCTTTTTTTTAACGTCGTATTTATTTATGTATTCGTTTGAAAAACTCTTAGAAATGATTGATCGCAAGAAAAAAACTGAAAAGCAACAGCACAGACTTTGACAAAGGGAAAGAAATGACAGAAATATCCAGACAGATTGTAAAACATTTAAATTGTTCAGAAAAAGTGTTTGGCTTGGATGCAGGTGTAGCTAGATTACCTGTAGACCTCCATTGCTTGGGGAGGAACTTGAGGAGTTCAGTCGGCTTCCTGTTTGTTCATTGATGTCTTTTTATGGGATAGAATGAATGAGATTTAGCTGAGAGTAAAGCAGCAAAGAGGAGGCAGGTGAAAGTTTAGCTAATAACACACACACACACACACAGAGAAATACACACACAGACGTATATATACACACAGAAATACACGCAGACACATATACACAAACACAGAAACAAACACACAGGCAGAAATACACACACATCTGTCTGAAGAACAGAAGCAGTGGAACACAGGGATTGTTTGAACAACAACTGCAGGATCACATGAATATGTTCTATAGATGTTACCATGACAACAACAGTAACATGGAGCAATCAACTGCAACATCAGTAGTACTATTACGATCCAATTAAATGGACCTGCAACTGTGGTTGGTCTGGGCTAGTAGCCAGTGGCCACACTGTTAGCAGTGAGACAGTGGAGGCTCCTCAGAGGGGGAAGGGGAGGACCATCCTTCTCAGTGAATTTCTAAAAATATTTTTTTTTTTTAAAAAGGTAAAAAAATTGAAAAACTACACTAAATATATTCACGTCACCAAATAATTGATTCGTTTTTTTCAACTGCTTACACACGTTTTCAAAACTGTCTCCTTTTTTCAAAACTCTTGTGGAAATTTTCTGTATTTACCAAATCATGAGATCAAACCACACACAAGTCAGAGTTATCATAAAGTCCATCTTTAATTATATGAGCTCCATCACAACCCTGTGACTCTCAGATCAGTTCAGTGTCTATCAATGAATTTTCTGAGAGTGCTTACACATTGCAACTCAGATCCTTTATAGCAAAGACACACATAGCCAGACAGCATTGGCTATAAATTATCGTTCAGCTTTGTCTCCTAAACTGTGTTCTTATCTCGCTCTTGGTACCACTCAGGACCATAAAACAAATCCTCATATCAACAGGCATATATCAAATACACCCCTCCTGGACAAGATCACAGAGACACAGTGACTGGCACACAGACATTGTGGAGCCAAGAGATAATTGATTTAAAAGATATGTTTAGATATGAAGACAATCTTGACCCCTCCCCTCTCTGCGGCCCAAGTAACTGACCCCATGTCAGAGAACAGAGAACTGCAACCGGCCAACAGTATTATCCAAAAATAGTCATTCTGATGAGAAGTAACTCACAAGCATATGATGAATATAAAACATCTTATCTATGTTACCAACTCATTCGGATTATTCCCCAACACTCTACACACAATTCCCAAAACTGCACACACAAAATACAAAATGCCTCACCATCTCCTTCAAAACGTAACAAAATGCCATAAACACATGTCAGAATGAAGCATTTGCATCAAATGGCCAACACTGCTTTCATAATAGTACATTTTTGGATATACCATGTAAACACTGTTGTTCTAAATCTAAAGCTCTTTGGTCTTTCATAGGCTTATATCTACATTTCAATACAATGTTCTACAGTGAAAGTCATCTGCTGAGAGGGGTAACAAGTACACTGTAAACACCAATGCAATGTAGAAACAGAAAATATTTATTAGGCCAAACATTACTGTTGTATACGGCAGCATACAACAACACCATAAACATATGTAAACCAAAAGTATATTCTTTAGAATACAGTAAAGAACACAATTGTGTGTGTGGCGTCCCAGGGGGTCAGTCCAGGAATTGGAGGGCTAAGCTAAGCTACGCTACATATCTTCTACGGCCTGGGTCTGGCCACAATACTTCATCCACATCACAAGATACGTTTTGTCTTGCCAAACATGGAGGGAAGTATCTCCTAGCATGGTGTATCCATCCTTGGACAGAGGCAACCTCTATGTCCCCACATGGAGGGAAGTATCTCCTAGCATGGCGTATCCAACCTTGGACAGAGGCAACCTCTATGTCCCCACATGGAGGGAAGTATCTCCTAGCATGGCGTAGCCAACCTTGGACAGAGGCAACCTCTATGTCCCCACATGGAGGGAAGTATCTCCTAGCATGGTGTATCCAACCTTGGACAGAGACAACCTCTATGTCCCCACATGGAGGGAAGTATCTCCTAGCATGGTGTATCCAACCTTGGACAGAGGCAACCTCTATGTCCCCACATGGAGGGAAGTATCTCCTAGCATGGTGTATCCAACCTTGGACAGAGACAACCTCTATGTCCCCACATGGAGGGAAGTATCTCCTAGCATGGGGTATCCAGCCTTGGACAGAGGCAACCTCTATGTCCCCACATGCGTCCTCCATTGCCTGGAGAAGCGGCATGCGGGCATAGGGTTGGCGATCATACACTTTCCAGCACCAGGCTGAGAAGAATTCCTCTATGGGATTTAGAAAAGGTGAATATGGGGGTAGGTACAAAACTACACATTGTGGATGGGTGGCAAACCAGTTTTGGACCAGAACAGCCCGGTGAAAACTAACATTGTCCCATAAAACCACAAATCTATCAGGCTCCTGATCTGGATCAGGGACAAACATTGTGTAAATTGCCTCCAGAAAAGTGAGCATATGGCCGGTGTTGTACAGACCCAGTGTGGCATTGTGATGGAGGACCTCGTTTTGAGTGATGGCAGCACACAGTTATATAGAAATAGCTCCATGGTTTTGGATATTTGGTGTATTAGTTTTTCCACTTTTTGGTGAGTGAGAGGTTTCAAAAATGGTGAATTACATGAAAATATTGTAACAGACAAAAGGATATACAGATTTGGTAAAAAGTACTGGGTGTTGCACATACCTCTACAAAGTCATGTCGCATATTCTTGACTCTGTCAGAGTTTCTCTCAAATGGCACCTTGTAAAGTTGTTTCATCGTCACTCGGTGCCGTTGGAGGATGCGTTGTATGGTCGACAGTAAAGTTGTTTCATCGTCACTCGGTGCCGTTGGAGGATGCGTTGTGTGGTCGATAGGCTTACAGCATTGATGTTATGGTGTCATTATTCAAGATATGCTCTCTTATCTCTCGAATCCTAATTGCATTGTTGGCCAAAACCATATTTATAATTGCAGTCTCTTGTACATCTGTAAACAAGTGTCCAATGTCTTTGCCTAAAAGAATTCAAACACAATTCTGTAGCAAACAAAGAGGTTTGCAGTGCAGTAAATGGATGGCTTATAGACCCATGCAATACATTATCACCTCAGTATTGGCTTTGTCATTAGAATTGCATACCTTTCTCAATGTTGCTCTTCGACTCAGACCATTTTGAAAGTCTTTTTCACATGATCAACATGTAGCTGTTGCACACTGGTAATCTCATTAGAGACTTTGCCCTCGTCCTTTCCTCCTACTCCTCTTGCTTCTGTCCATTGTTGGCATCCATTGTTCAAAACAGGTAATCTGACTGAATGGCCATAATAAGTGATTGGTTAGTGATCAGTTCTTTATGTTTGACTAATGGCCTGTGTCTTTTGATGGTTGTGTTTTGAAAAGTCTGAGATTTTTGTGTTTTAGGTAGAGAATTGTATGTAGTGTTTTGAAAAAAGTGTTTTATGCAATTGACAACTGAGTCAAAGGCTCATAGCTTATGGTAGCTTATGGTAGCTTATGGTTTTGGATATTTGGTGTGTAGTTTTGCACTTTGAGTGAGAGGTTTCAAAAACTGGGACACGGCTTAAAAAACGCAACACTAACCAAATAAAAACAATTCTGTAGCAATGAGGTTTGTGCAGTAGGCTATAGACCCAATACATTATCACCTCATATTGGCTTTGCTTGAATTGCCCTTCCAATGTTGCTCTTCTCAGACCATTTTGAAAGTCTTTTTTTAAACATGTAGCTGTATGATCACACTGGTAATAGATCGTTTGTTGTATTACTTGTGAGGCACGGCTGAATGAGGCATAATAATTAGCTTCTTTTTTATTTCCTAGACTAACGGCCTGTGTCTGATGGTCAGTCTGAGAGGAGGCAGGGAGCAGCAGTCACCAGACTCACCGTCCCTCCGCTGAGAAACGGGGACACCGTCCCTCCGCTCTCCCTCCCTCCGCTGAGAAACGGGGACACCGTCCCTCCGCTCTCCCTCCCTCCGCTGAGAAACGGGGACACCGTCTCTCCGCTCTCCCTCCCTCCGCTGAGAAACGGGGACACCGTCCCCCCGCTCTCCCTCCCTCCGCTGAGAAAAGGGGACACCGTCCCTCCGCTCCACCTCCCTCCGCTGAGAAAAGGGGACACCGTCCCTCCGCTCCACCTCCCTCCACTGAGAAAAGGGGACACCGTCCCTCCACTGAGAAAAGGGGACACCGTCCCTCCGCTGAGAAAAGGGGACACCGTTCCTCCACTCTCCCTCCCTCCGCTGAGAAAAGGGGACACCGTCCCTCCGCTGAGAAAAGGGGACACCGTTCCTCCGCTCTCCCTCCCTCCGCTGAGAAAAGGGGAAACCGTCTTCCAGCTGATGGAGAAACTCAAGTCACACTGCATTATTTCTGCCTCATGCATCAATTCATGTCGTTACTCCTATGACCAGAGGAAGTGAAATATTCCTGGATATTAAAAAAGACACAAGCCGCTAATAACAACAATGCAAGCTTTAATATCGTAACACTTTGCTACACTCATTCATTGCAACTGCAGTGCTGGTTATAGTGTGAGTGGAAGTAGGGAGGACGTGCATTTTATGGCTTAGAAAAGTTTTGACCAAAGGTCTGACAGGGCTGAATAACAACTTAAACAGGAACTTTCTCACAAAAACAGCAGCTCTTTCCTGTATTCGTTGAGTCTTTCTCTAGTCGTTTTGAAATCTCACAGTATCAACTTTGCTGTGATGATTCTTTTTACAATCTATGGCTCGAATAAACTGTCATCTGAGCTATTTGATAGGCCAGCGGCAGGCCTATAGGTGCACTTGATTTGTTTTCTGGGCCTGCCGGGTAGGCGGAGTTCTACCTTCAGACCCATGAAATAGCTCAACATGGTAACACTTTGCCTTCCAGGCGCTAGAGCAGCTGAATCAAGTGCACCTACCGCCAACAGCGCAAAAACGAAAAAATGCTTAGAAAAATGTTTGGTGATCGACTAGGAATGCCTTGGAGATGAACCAGTCGACCGATTTGTGACAACTGCCTTTGTCATGACATGTTCCGCTTGACAATGACACAGGAGTAGGTAAAAGCACAAACTGATCTGTGACAGGCCTACACAGTTGGATGTGTGTAAATAATTCATACCTTCATCTCATCATGTCTGCAGTGGCTTTGGCTCATCAACCCCTACCAGATAAAGTGATGTGGGCCCTACCAGATAAAGTGATGTGGACCCTACCAGATAAAGGGATGTGGACCCTACCAGATAAAGGGGTGTGGACCCTACCAGATAAAGGGATGTGGACCCTACCAGATACAGGGGTGTGGGCCCTACCAGATACAGGGATATGGGCCCTACCAGATAAGGGGGTGTGGATCCTACCAACTAAAGGGATGTGGACCCTACCAGATAAAGTGATGTGGACCCTACCAGATAAAGGGATGTGGACCATACCAACTAAAGGGATGTGGACCCTACCAGATACAGGGGTGTGGACCTTACCAGATAAAGGGATGTGGGCCCTGCCGACAAAAGGGATGTGGACCCGACCAACTAAAGGGATGTGGACCCTACCAGATAAGGGGGTGTGGATCCTACCAGATAAAGGGGTGTGGACCCTACCAGATAAAGGGGCGTGGACCCTAGCAACTAAAGGGATGTGGACCCTACCAACTAAAGGGATGTGGACCCTACCAACTAAAGTGATGTGGGCCCTACCAACTAAAGGGATGTGGACCCTACCAACTAAAGGGATGTGGGCCCTGTCAGCTAAAGAGATGTGGACCCTACCAGATAAGGGGGTGTGGATCCTACCAGATAAAGGGGTGTGGACCCTACCAGATAAAGGGGCGTGGACCCTAGCAACTAAAGGGATGTGGACCCTACCAACTAAAGGGATGTGGACCCTACCAACTAAAGTGATGTGGGCCCTACCAACTAAAGGGATGTGGACCCTACCAACTAAAGGGATGTGGGCCCTGTCAGCTAAAGAGATGTGGACCCTACCAGATAAAGGGGTGTGGACCCTACCAACTAAAGGGATGTGGACCCGACCAACTAAAGGGATGTGGACCCTACCAGATAAGGGGGTGTGGATCCTACCAGATAAAGGGGTGTGGACCCTACCAGATAAAGGGGCGTGGACCCTAGCAACTAAAGGGATGTGGACCCTACCAACTAAAGGGATGTGGACCCTACCAACTAAAGTGATGTGGGCCCTACCAACTAAAGGGATGTGGACCCTACCAACTAAAGGGATGTGGGCCCTGTCAGCTAAAGAGATGTGGACCCTACCAGATAAAGGGGTGTGGACCCTACCAACTAAAGGGATGTGGACCCTACCAGATAAAGGGGTGTGGACCCTACCAGATAAAGGGATGTGGACCCTACCAGATAAAGGGGTGTGGGCCCTACCAACTAAAGGCATGTGGACCCTACCAGATAAAGGGGTGTGGGCCCTACCAGATAAAGGGGTGTGGACCCTACCAGATAAAGTGATGTGGACCCTACCAACGAAAGGCGCATGTGGACCCTACCAGATAAAGGGGTGTGGACCCTACCAACTAAAGGAATGTGGACCCTACCAACTAAAGGGGTGTGGACCCTACCAACTAAAGGGGTGTGGACCCTACCAGATAAAGGGGTGTGGACCCTACCAACTAAAGGGGTGTGGACCCTACCAACTAAAGTGATGTGGACTCCACCAACTAAAGGGGTGTGGACCCTACCAGATAAAGGGGTGTGGACCCTACCAACTAAAGTGATGTGGACTCCACCAACTAAAGGGGTGTGGACCCTACCAGATAAAGGGGTGTGGACCCTACCAACTAAAGTGATGTGGACTCCACCAACTAACTAAAGGGGTGTGGACCCTACCAACTAAAGTGATGTGGACTCCACCAACTAAAGGGGTGTGGACCCTACCAGATAAAGGGGTGTGGACCCTACCGACTAAAGTGATGTGGACTCCACCAACTAAAGGGGTGTGGACCCTACCAGATAAAGGGGTGTGGACCCTACCAACTAAAGTGATGTGGACTCCACCAACTAAAGGGTTGTGGACCCTACCAACTAAAGGGGTGTGGACCCTACCAACTAAAGTGATGTGGACTCCACCAACTAAAGGGGTGTGGACCCTACCAGATAAAGGGGTGTGGACCCTACCAACTAAAGTGATGTGGACTCCACCAACTAAAGGGGTGTGGACCCTACCAACTAAAGGGGTATGGACCCTACCAACTAAAGGGGTGTGGACCCTACCAACTAGAGGGGTGTGGACCCTACCAGATAAGGTGATGTGGACCCTACCAACTACAGGGGTGTGGACCCTACCAACTAGAGGGGTGTGGACCCTACCAACTAGAGGGGTGTGGAGCGTGAAAAACCTCAGTCAGGAGAATGTCTGATACTCTGGAGTCTGGTCGTAACTATTCACACACGTCATTTCCGAGTTCACATCCAGTCAAACTGAAGTGATGCTTTATCTCTCTCCATCTCTGGCTTTCTCTTTTTAACAGATTCATCTCTTTCTCTATGTGACAAACACATACTTATTTCATTCCTATTCCATCTGGTGTGTCAGGGTGTCTTCATTCCTATTCCATCTGGTGTGTCAGGGTGTCTTCATTCCTATACCGTCTGGTGTCTCAGGGTGTCTTCATTCCTATTCCATCTGGTGTGTGTCAGGGTGTCTTCATTCCTATACCATCTGGTGTGTGTCAGGGTGTCTTCATTCCTATACCATCTGGTGTGTCAGGGTGTCTTCATTCCTATTCCATCTGGTGTGTGTCAGGGTGTCTTCATTCCTATACCATCTGGTGTGTCTCAGGGTGTCTTCATTCCTATACCGTCTGGTGTGTCTCAGGGTGTCTTCATTCCTATACCATCTGGTGTGTGTCAGGGTGTCTTCATTCCTATACCATCTGGTGTGTCTCAGGGTGTCTTCATTCCTATACCGTCTGGTTGTGTCAGGGTGTCTTCATTCCTATACCGTCTGGTTGTGTCAGGGTGTCTTCATTCCTATTCCATCTGGTGTGTGTCAGGGTGTCTTCATTCCTATACCATCTGGTGTGTCTCAGGGTGTCTTCATTCCTATACCGTCTGGTTGTGTCAGGGTGTCTTCATTCCTATACCGTCTGGTGTGTCAGGGTGTCTTCATTCCTATACCGTCTGGTTGTGTCAGGGTGTCTTCATTCCTATACCGTCTGGTGTGTCAGGGTGTCTTCATTCCTATACCGTCTGGTGTGTGTCAGGGTGTCTTCATTCCTATACCGTCTGGTGTGTCAGGGTGTCTTCATTCCTATACCGTCTGGTGTGTGTCAGGGTGTCTTCATTCCTATACCGTCTGGTGTGTGTCAGGGTGTCTTCATTCCTATACCGTCTGGTGTGGGTCAGTGTGTCATTAGAGGACCTATAATCACTTTCCCCTCAAGAGATACACTCTCTCTCACACACAGATTTGAACCTCCACATTCTGTAGCATTGTTTGGCTGTTTCTATAGTAACCTGAGCAGAGTGTACCTCCTTACTTGGGACATTTTAATCATCAGTGACAAATCACCTCAATGACCCTACAAAGGTGTAAAAAACCATTATCCTAAGGAATAACCCAACTGGGGCTCTGAAGGTCCTGTAGTAGTGATAACTAACGCCTCATTTAAAAGGGAAGATTCAAATCCAAAAGGACAGTTTTTAAAAACAATGTATTTCCTCTTTATTTATACAAGGTAATTCAATTAAAAACAGTTTCTTATTTACAGTGACAACCTGTCCCATCCCCAAAACAATGTACGGTACACTGTTCACAACACTACTGCTTGGAAACTACTCCTGACTACCAAGTGCAAGACGTGTGTGTGCGTGTGCGTGTGTGTGTGTGTGTGTGTGTGTGTGTGAGAGAAACCCAGTGGAACACCCCCCCACACACACACGCACACACACACTCCCCCACACACATACACAGTCATACACACTCAAAAACACACACACACACACTCATACACACACACACACACACACACACACACACACACGCCTCTATTCCTCAAGGGCCAAGCGAGAAGAGAAGGAAAACAATCCCCACTAACCTGTCCCTTCCGTTCCCTAATAGAGGGAAGCATATTGGGCTGGTAACGACAGTGGTTAGAGCTGGGAGGCAGGCGACAGCAGAACACAGATATAGAGTCCATACACAGACAGGTGTCTTTGGGCCACACAGCCAATTGCAGTTAAAGGTGCAATCTGTGATATGTGAATATGTTCCATGGTTATTTTCATTTGAAAAGGAAATGTTTCCACTGGGGGAAAATGTGTAGCAGTGGAGGGAAAAGGTGGTCTCACCCCTTTAGCTGTATACGAAAACATGTGGAGGGTTGAAAGACCAAATCTGGGATTGTAGCTTTAACCCCCATTATTATAACCTTTATGTGAATGTAATCATTCATAGTGAATGTGCTGGTCTCTCCTGTTCCGTGTTCAATCACATTAATACATTTCCTCCACCTGGATTGAATTGGCCCCAGGGACACAATATGACGACAAAGGAAATGAGGTAAATTGCTAGTTATTAATGTGCGAACAAACATCGCCCAACCTGGTTATGTGTTAATGTGTTGAGGTCATTCCCCAGGCACATGCTAAGTATATGCAGACTCTAATGGCTCACCATTCACTATATATTATAGCGCACTACTTTTGACCAGGGTATACTATAAAACTACTGCACAATATAGGGAATAGGGAGAGGTTGGAGACAAAAACAGGCAGGGAGAAAGGGAGACCCCCCCAACAGCTTTTAACCCCCTAACAGGTTTTAACCCCCCTCTAACAGGTTTTAACCCCTAACAGGTTATAACCCCCAACAGGTTTAACCCCTAACAGGTTTTTAACCCCTAACAGGTTATAACCCCTAACAGGTTATAACCCCCTAACAGGTTTTAACCCCGCACCCCTAACAGGTTATAACCCCCTAACAGGTTTTAACCCCCCTAACAGGTTATAACCCCTAACAGGTTTTAACCCTAACAGGTTTAACCCCTAACAGGTTTTAACCCCTAACAGGTTTTAACCCCTAACAGGTTTAACCCCTAACAGGTTTTAACCCCCTAACAGGTTTAACCCCTAACAGGTTTTAACCCCAGGTTTAACCCCCTAACAGGTTATAACCCCCTAACAGGTTTTAACCCCCTAACAGGTTTTAACCCCCCTAACAGGTTATAACCCCTAACAGGTTTTAACCCCTAACAGGTTTTAACCCCTAACAGGTTTTAACCCCTAACAGGTTTTAACCCCTAACAGGTTTAACCCCTAACAGGTTTTAACCCCTAACAGGTTTAACCCCTAACAGGTTTTAACCCCTAACAGGTTTAACCCTAACAGGTTTTAACCCCTAAAAGGTTTTAACCCCCTAACAGGTTATAACCCCCTAACAGGTTATAACCCCCTAACAGGTTTTAACCCCTAACAGGTTTTAACCCCTAACAGGTTTTAACCCCTAACAGGTTTTAACCCCCCTAACAGGTTATAACCCCCTAACAGGTTTTAACCCCCCTAACAGGTTTTAACCCCTAACAGGTTATAACCCCCTAACAGGTTTTAACCCCTAACAGGTTTTAACCCCCCTAACAGGTTATAACCCCCTAACAGGTTTTAACCCCTAACAGGTTTTAACCCCTAACAGGTTTTAACCCCCCTAACAGGTTTTAACCCCCTAACAGGTTTTAACCCCTAACAGGTTTTAACCCCTAACAGGTTTTAACCCCTAACAGGTTTTAACCCCTAACAGGTTATAACCCCTAACAGGTTATAACCCCTAACAGGTTTTAACCCCCTAACAGGTTTTAACCCCCTAACAGGTTTAACCCCCTAACAGGTTTTAACCCCTAACAGGTTTTAACCCCTAACCGGTTATAACCCCTAACCGGTTATAACCCCTAACAGGTTATAACCCCTAACAGGTTATAACCCCTAACAGGTTATAACCCCTAACAGGTTATAACCCCTAACAGGTTTTAACCCCTAACAGGTTATAACCCCTAACAGGTTATAACCCCCTAACAGGTTATAACCCCTAACAGGTTATAACCCCTAACCGGTTATAACCCCCTAACAGGTTATAACCCCTAACCGGTTATAAACCCCTAACCGGTTATAACCCCCTAACCGGTTATAACCCCTAACCGGTTATAACCCCTAACAGGTTATAACCCCTAACCGGTTATAACCCCTAACAGGTTATAACCCCTAACAGGTTATAACCCCTAACAGGTTATAACCCCTAACCCCTAACAGGTTATAACCCCCTACATCACGGTGGGCATCCACACAGAGTACTCCCAGCTCAGCTCAAGAGACTCTCTTGTATGTCTCAATGACTTTGTACGATACTTTATGATGTGTCGCTCTGGTTTATAAGTGTCAATCCTGAGCCCCAAGTCACTATTTTTAGGTTCCTGCGGTGAGTGGTCTGTCATACAAGTCCTTGTGGATAGTCTCTGATGGGTGGGGTTGAACTGTCAGCTGTCAGCTAACATCTAGTTCCATGTAGAAGGGTAATATGTCAAGAGCAGAGGTACAGGCAGAGCTAGTATCATCTTTTTTTATTTTTTTATAATATGTTTATTATTTTACAATAAAAAATCTAATAAAAAAAGACAGCAATACTAACAATGAGATTCATTGTACTGTTGAATGGGATGGCCAATTTAGAGGACAAAACAAAACCTAACTCACACATACACAGAATAAAACACAATCCTATTAGGTGGTACATGTATAAGAAGACAGCATATAGTCAATACAAGCAGTGTAGTTAAAGCCAAAAATAAATATTGAGTGGAGTACAGCACAGAGTAGCAGCAGATCGTCAACCCAGTTATGAGGCGGGACTAGACCATTTATCCAGTATCGGCTGCCATATTTGGTAAAACATTGGACTTCTATTGGAGGTATTGTATCGAATCTTTTCCATATGTATTACATTCCCTAAATCCCGTAACCACATTTCAAAGGTAGGTACAGTCTCCAGTTTCCAAAATTGCAATATGAGCCTTTTGGCTAATAGAGTACAAAGAGAGACAGATTTCCCTTCCTGGTTATTCCCATCAACTGTACCAAACAGAGCGGACAATGGGTCTGGGGGCAAGTATCATCTTTGATACAAGACGTGGAGAAAAGTAAAAGAGGACTGCTGAAAGAACAGACGTAGTCGTCCTTAGATCTTCACTCATTGCAGTTTAATTTTAAGAGGTTCAACTTCTCAGAAAGCCAATCACATCAGTGTTGCCCTCTGGATAGAAAATCAGTCCTCGGAAACACTTATGGGACATTAAAACTACACTGAGCAAGATGATCAGTGGTTTTATTGCCAGCGTAGCACAGCTTTTGGTGTCATCTTCAGCCTAATATACTTGCTCATCTTCTCCAGAAGAAGAATAGCCAACAACAGTATCGAGGAAGCATGTTGTTTGAATGCGTGTAGCTAGAGGATGTATTCTTTAAAACAACCACATTCAGACTAAATAGGGAATACAGACTGTGTGATGGTTGAAAATGAATCCAGGCCTCTTCTTTATAAAAAGAGGGGCACTGTATTCACAACGGGTGGTCCAAAATGACACCATTTTCCCTATATAGTGCACCCTATTCCCTATATAGTGCACCCTATTCCCTATATAGTGAACCTTATTCCCTATATAGTGAACCTTATTCCCTATATAGTGAACCTTATTCCCTATATAGTGAACCTTATTCCCTATATAGTGAACCTCATTCCCTATATAGTGAACCTTATTCCCTATATAGTGAACCTTATTCCCTATATAGTGAACCTTATTCCCTATATAGTGCACCCTATTCCCTATATAGTGCACTACTTTGAACCAGGGCCCATAGGGGATAGGGTGCAACTGGTAATCTGTGTTGTGCTGGGTGACTTGGACCCTTAGCAGGGTAGGAGGTTTCATATTTCCACAGAGCAACACACACACAGACAGACCCTAGCAGGGTAGGAGGTTTCATATTTCCACAGAGCAACACACACAGACAGACACACAGGGTAGGAGGTTTCATATTTCCACAGAGCAACACACACACACAGACAGACACACAGGGAAGGAGGTTTCATATTTCCACAGAGCAACACACACACAGACAGACAGACAGAGTAGGATGTTTCATATTTCCACAGAGCAACACACACACTGTTGAGTTGACGTGTAGTCTTTCCACAGGTCATCCATCGACTAACCCAGTCCCATCACACACATGTCCCTAGTAGTCTCCATAACCCAGTCCCAAAGCAAATGCTATTGTCTTTGATTTACGGTTTGATGATGTAATAAAAGGTCAATGCTTGGAACGAGGGGAGAATCATCTGTAACAGTGCTGGCCTTTATACTAGAGAACGCAGCCATAGCAGCAGAGATATAGAGAAATATACATGAAAACCTGGTAATATACAGTCCTCAACAGGATGTGGAGAGTTCAGACTAAGAGATATACATCTATATAACCTGGTTATTTACAGTCCTCAACAGGATGTGGAGAGTTCAGACTAAGAGATATAACCTGGTTATTTACAGTCCTCAACAGGATGTGGAGAGTTCAGACTAAGAGATATAACCTGGTTATTTACAGTCCTCAACAGGTTATGGAGAGTTCAGACTAAGAGATATACATCTAAATAACCTGGTTATTTACAGTCCTCAGAGTTAAGACTAAGAGATATAACCTGATAATTTACAGTCCTCAACAGGATGTGGAGAGTTGTAACGGTTTTCTTCCTGGGAAGGAGAGGAGGACAGGATGCGCAAGTCTAGGGAGGTGCACAGGAGGCCTGGTGCGTGAGGCTGGCACAATCTTCACCAGACGACTAGGACGAGTATGGAGAGCTGACCCAGGTGCCATCAAATCCTCGACACGCTCCGTCGGGCGAATGCCGTGCCTCATGCACCAACACAGCAACTCCCTCATTACTCTCTCCTCCAATTTCCCCATTAACTCCTTCACGGTCTCTGCTTCGCTCACCTCCAACACCGGCTCTGGTTCTGGTTTCCTCCTTGGCTCCTTACGATAAACAGGGGGAGTTGGCTCAGGTCTGACTCTTGACTCTGCCACACTCTCCCTGTGCCTCCCCAATAAATTTTGGGGCTGACTCTCGGGCTTCCTTGCCAGCCGTGTTCCCTCGTATAGCCGGCTCCTCTCTCCGTCTGCCTCTGCTCTCCTAGCTGCCTCCACCTGTTCCCATGGGAGGCGATCCTTTCCCGCCAGGATCTCCTCCCATGTGTAGCAACCCTTGCCGTCCAACACATCCTCCCATGTCCATTCCTCCTTGTGCTGCTCCTGCTGCCGCTGCCTGTCACCACGCTGCTTGGTCCTGTTGTGGTGGGTGATTCTGTAACGCTTTTCTTCCTGGGAAGGAGAGGAGGACCAAAATGCAGCGTGGTTATTTATAAACATCTTTAATGAAAGATGAAACCGTGAACAACTATACAAAATAAGAAACCGTGGAAAAACCGAAACAGTCCTAACTGGTACAAAACACAGAGACAGGAACAACCACCCACAAGATACCTAAAGAATATGGCTGCCTAAATATGGTTCCCAATCAGAGACAACGATAAACACCTGCATCTGATTGAGAACCACTCCAGGCAACCATAGACTTACCTAGAACACTACACTGAACACAACCCCATTAATCTACAAAACCCCTAGACAAGACAAACACAATAAATCACCCATGTCACACCCTGGCCTAATCAAAATAATAAAGACAACACAGAATACTAAGGCCAGGGCGTGACAAGAGTTCAGACTAAGAGATATACATCTATATAACCTGGTAATTTACATTCCTCAACAGGTTGTAGAGATTTCAGACTAAGAGATATAACCTGGTTATTTACAGTCCTCAACAGGATGTGGATATAACCTGATTTCAGACTAAGAGATATACATCTATATAACCTGGTAATTCCTCAACAGGATGTGGAGAGTTCAGACTAAGAGATATAACCTGGTAATTTACAGTCCTCAACAGGATGTGGAGAGTTCAGACTAAGAGATATAACCTGGTAATTTACAGTCCTCAACAGGATGTGGAGAGTTCAGACTAAGAGATATAACCTGGTAATTTACAGTCCTCAACAGGATGTGGAGAGTTCAGACTAAGAGATATAACCTGGTAATTTACAGTCCTCAACAGGATGTGGAGAGTTCAGACTAAGAGATATACCCTGGTAATTTACAGTCCTCAACAGGATGTGGAGAGTTCAGACTAAGAGATATACATCTATATAACCTGGTAATTTACAGTCCTCAACAGGATGTGGAGAGTTCAGACTAAGAGATATAACCTGGTAATTTACAGTCCTCAACAGGATGTGGAGAGTTCAGACTAAGAGATATACATCTAAATAACCTGGTTATTTACAGTCCTCAACAGGTTATGGAGAGTTCAGACTAAGAGATATACATCTAAATAACCTGGTTATTTACAGTCCTCAGAGTTAAGACTAAGAGATATAACCTGATAATTTACAGTCCTCAACAGGATGTGGAGAGTTGTAGCGGTTTTCTTCCTGGGAAGGAGAGGAGGACAGGATGCGCAAGTCTAGGGAGGTGCACAGGAGGCCTGGTGCGTGAGGCTGGCACAATCTTCACCAGACGACTAGGACGAGTATGGAGAGCTGACCCAGGTGCCATCAAATCCTCGACACGCTCCGTCGGGCGAATGCCGTGCCTCATGCACCAACACAGCAACTCCCTCATTACTCTCTCCTCCAATTTCCCCATTAACTCCTTCACGGTCTCTGCTTCGCTCACCTCCAACACCGGCTCTGGTTCTGGTTTCCTCCTTGGCTCCTTACGATAAACAGGGGGAGTTGGCTCAGGTCTGACTCTTGACTCTGCCACACTCTCCCTGTGCCTCCCCCCAATAAATTTTTGGGGCTGACTCTCAGGCTTCCTTGCCAGCCGTGTTCCCTCGTATAGCCGGCTCCTCTCTCCGTCTGCCTCTGCTCTCCTAGCTGCCTCCACCTGTTCCCATGGGAGGCGATCCTTTCCCGCCAGGATCTCCTCCCATGTGTAGCAACCCTTGCCGTCCAACACATCCTCCCATGTCCATTCCTCCTTGTGCTGCTCCTGCTGCCGCTGCCTGTCACCACGCTGCTTGGTCCTGTTGTGGTGGGTGATTCTGTAACGCTTTTCTTCCTGGAAAGGAGAGGAGGACCAAAATGCAGCGTGGTTATTTATAAACATCTTTAATGAAAGATGAAACCGTGAACAACTATACAAAATAAGAAAACGTGGAAAAACCGAAACAGTCCTAACTGGTACAAAACACAGAGACAGGAACAACCACCCACAAGATACCTAAAGAATATGGCTGCCTAAATATGGTTCCCAATCAGAGACAACGATAAACACCTGCATCTGATTGAGAACCACTCCAGGCAACCATAGACTTACCTAGAACACTACACTGAACACAACCCCATTAATCTACAAAACCCCTAGACAAGACGAAACACAATAAATCACCCATGTCACACCCTGGCCTAATCAAAATAATAAAGACAACACAGAATACTAAGGCCAGGGCGTGACAAGAGTTCAGACTAAGAGATATACATCTATATAACCTGGTAATTTACATTCCTCAACAGGTTGTAGAGATTTCAGACTAAGAGATATAACCTGGTTATTTACAGTCCTCAACAGGATGTGGAGATTTCAGACTAAGAGATATACATCTATATAACCTGGTTATTTACAGTCCTCAACAGGATGTGGAGAGTTCAGACTAAGAGATATAACCTGGTAATTTACATTCCTCAACAGGTTGTAGAGAGTTCAGACTAAAATATATAGAGATATAACCTGGTAATTTACAGTCCTCAACAGGATGTGGAGAGTTCAGACTAAGAGATATACATCTATATAACCTGGTTATTTACAGTCCTCAACAGGTTGTAGAGAGTTCAGACTAAAATATATAGAGATATAACCTGGTAATTTTACAGTCCTCAACAGGTTATGGAGAGTTCAGACTAAGAGATATAACCTGGTAATTTACAGTCCTCAACAGGATGTGGAGAGTTCAGACTAAGAGATATACATCTATATAACCTGGTTATTTACAGTCCTCAACAGGATGTGGAGAGTTCAGACTAAGAGATATACTGTAGAGATATAACCTGGTAATTTACATTCCTCAACAGGTTGTAGAGAGTTCAGACTAAGAGATATACATCTATATAACCTGGTAATTTACAGTCCTCAACAGGATGTGGAGAGTTCAGACTAAGAGATATACATCTATATAACCTGGTAATTTACAGTCCTCAACAGGTTGTAGAGAGTTCAGACTAAGAGATATAGAGATATAACCTGGTAATTTACAGTCCTCAGAGTTCAGACTAAGAACTGCACTCTGCACCTTCCAGGACTCCAGTATTGTTTTACACACTGCTCTACTTAATGTGTTTTGACATCTGTTGTGAAATGTAATGTCATGTTTATATTTGTTTATAACTGACTTCGTTTTGTTGGACTCCTAGAAGAGGAGCTGCTGCCTTGGCTGGAACTAATGGGGATCCTTAATAAACCCCAGGAAGAGTAGCTGCTGCCTTGGCTGGAACTAATGGGGATCCTTAATAAACCCCAGGAAGAGTAGCTGCTGCCTTGGCTGGAACTAATGGGGATCCTTAATAAACCCCAGGAAGAGTAGCTGCTGCCTTGGCTGGAACTAATGGGGATCCATAATAAACCCCAGGAAGAGTAGCTGCTGCCTTGGCCGGAACTAATGGGGATCCTTAATAAACCCCAGGAAGAGTAGCTGCTGTCTTAGCTGGAACTAATGGGGATCCATAATAAACCCCAGGAAGAGTAGCTGCTGCCTTGGCCGGAACTAATGGGGATCCTTAATAAACCCCAGGAAGAGTAGCTGCTGCCTTGGCTGGAACTAATGGGGATCCTTAATAAACCCCAGGAAGAGTAGCTGCTGCCTTGGCTGGAACTAATGGGGATCCTTAATAAGTACAAATACACACACGCACAGACCCACACACATGTGCAGACCCACACACACACACGCACACGTACAGACACACGCACAGACACACATACGTACAGACTCACACACACACGCACACAGACACACACACACACACACACGTACAGACCCACACACACACACACACACACACACACACACACACGCACACGTACAGACACACGCACAGACACACACACGTACAGACCCACACACACACACACATGCACAGACAAACACACATACAGACCCACACACACACGTACAGACACACGCACACATACATTATTTAATTCTCGACTGTCAGTTCATGTGCAGTTACCTACTATCTATTGAACCTTGTATGACGTCATAAATGCACAGACAGGAGTACATACCAAAACCTTTCAACCTAAGCCAGTCTCCCACCGTCGGTTAGTTGACCCCTGTGATGACTCAATGACCCCAGGTCCTGAACTCAGACATCGTCATCAAGTAAGAATTATATTATTCAAAAACATGCGTCTCACAATTATTGGCACCTCTAGAAATTCTTATGAATAGAATCTAATTTGATATGTATTTCCGATTAAGAATGTACTTTTAAAAGTTAATCTGAGTCTTTGGGAACTCTTAAGTGGTTATCCATCACTGGGGTATAAACATGAGGTGACACACACGCTAAACTCCCTTAGTCATCCTTCAACATGGGAAAGATCAGAGAACACACAGATGAATATCAGACAAAAGGTTGTTGACCTTCACAAATCAGACAATGGCTATGAAATAGATATCTACATGGCTGAGAATACCCATCTCCACTGTTAGTGCAATAATGAATAAATGCCAACCAGCTGGATCTGTGACGAACCGGCCTAGAAGAAGACCCAAGTGTATTTTGCCTCCAGGCACAGACCAGAAGGATGGTTCACGTGGCAACGACACATCTCCAAGGATCACAGTTGGAGAACTGCAGAAGTGGGTTAATCCTTGGGGTCTCCAAAACTACAGTTAGACTCCATCTCCATGACAACAAGCTGTATGGAAAGGTTGCCAGGAGAAACCTGTCTGCCTCTACCGGGAGAAACCTGTCTGCCTCTACCAGGAGAAACCTGTCTGCCTCTACCAGGAGAAACCTGTCTGCCTCTACCAGGAGAAACCTGTCTGCCTCTACCAGGAGAAACCTGTCTGCCTCTACCAGGAGAAACCTGTCTGCCTCTACCAGGAGAAACCTGTCTGCCTCTACCAGGAGAAACCTGTCTGCCTCTACCAGGAGAAACCTGTCTGCCTCTACCAGGAGAAACCTGTCTGCCTCTACCAGGAGAAACCTGTCTGCCTCTACCAGGAGAAACCTGTCTGCCTCTACCAGGAGAAACCTGTCTGCCTCTACCAGGGAAACCTGTCTGCCTCTACCAGGAGAAACCTGTCTGCCTCTACCAGGAGAAACCTGTCTGCCTCTACCAGGAGAAACCTGTCTGCCTCTACCAGGAGAAACCTGTCTGCCTCTACCAGGAGAAACCTGTCTGCCTCTACCAGGAGAAACCTGTCTGCCTCTACCAGGGAGAAACCTGTCTGCCTCTACCAGGAGAAACCTGTCTGCCTCTGCCAGGAGAAACCTGTCTGCTACCAGGAGAAACCTGTCTGCCTCTACCAGGAGAAACCTGTCTGCCTCTACCAGGAGAAACCTGTCTGCCTCTACCAGGAGAAACCTGTCTGCCTCTACCAGGAGAAACCTGTCTGTCTCTACCAGGAGAAACCTTTCTGCCTCTGCCAGGAGAAACCTGTCTGCCTCTACCAGGGGAAACCTGTCTGCCTCTACCAGGAGAAACCTGTCTGCCTGTACCAGGAGAAACCTGTCTGCCTCTGCCAGGAGAAACCTGTCTCTGCCAGTAGGCTAAAACTGGGTCGTTGTTAAATCATTCAGCAGGACAGTGATCCAAAGCAAACCTCCAAATCCACATGGAAATGGTTCACTGACCATAGAATTAAGCTTTTGCAATGGCCAATGTGTTCTCCCACCTCATCAAACATTATAGGAGGAGACTCAGAGCTGTTATCTAGGTGATAGGAGGGTGTGTTCTCCCACCTCATCAAACATAATAGGAGGCGACTCAGAGCTGTTATCTAGGTGATAAGACGGTGTGTTCTCCCACCTCATCAAACATTATAGGAGGTGACTCAGAGCTGTTACCTAGGTGATAGGAGGGTGTGTTCTCCCACCTCATCAAACATTATAGGAGGTGACTCAGAGCTGTTATCTAGGTGATAAGAGGGTGTGTTCTCCCACCTCATCAAACATTATAGGAGGTGACTCAGAGCTGTTACCTAGGTGATAGGAGGGTGTGTTCTCCCACCTCATCAAACATTATAGGAGGTGACTCAGAGCTGTTATCTAGGTGATAAGAGGGTGTGTTCTCCCACCTCATCAAACATTATAGGAGGTGACTCAGAGCTGTTATCTAGGTGATAGGAGGGTGTGTTCTCCCACCTCATCAAACATTATAGGTGACTCAGAGCTGTTATCTAGGTGATAAGAGGGTGTGTTCTCCCACCTCATCAAACATTATAGGAGGTGACTCAGAGCTGTTATCTAGGTGATAGGAGGGTGTGTTCTCCCACCTCATCAAACATTATAGGAGACGACTCAGAGCTGTTATCTAGGTGATAGGAGGGTGTGTTCTCCCACCTCATCAAACATTATAGGAGGCGACTCAGAGCTGTTATCTAGGTGATAGGAGGGTGTGTTCTCCCACCTCATCAAACATTATAGGAGGCCACTCAGAGCTGTTACCTAGGTGATAGGAGGGTGTGTTCTCCCACCTCATCAAACATTATAGGAGGTGACTCAGAGCTGTTACCTAGGTGATAGGAGGGTGTGTTCTCCCACCTCATCAAACATTATAGGAGGTGACTCAGAGCTGTTATCTAGGTGATAGGAGGGTGTGTTCTGCCACCTCATCAAACATTATAGGAGGTGACTCAGAGCTGTTATCTAGGTGATAGGAGGGTGTGTTCTCCCACCTCATCAAACATTATAGGAGGTGACTCAGAGCTGTTATCTAGGTGATAGGAGGGTGTGTTCTGCCACCTCATCAGACATTATAGGAGGTGACTCAGAGCTGTTATCTAGGTGATAGGAGGGTGTGTTCTGCCACCTCATCAGACATTATAGGAGGTGACTCAGAGCTGTTATCTTGGCAAAGGGAGGGTGCAGAATGCACTAAAGGGGTGCCAATAATTGTGACATGAATGTTTTACAATAAAATAATTATTTCTTGATGACCATTTTCTTTTTTTAAAGTTAACTCAATTAAAGGTTAGATTCATATGATATTTATTTATTTTTTTTACCTTTATTTAACTAGGCAAGTCAGTTAAGAACATATTCTTATTTTCAATGACGGCCTGGGAACAGTGGGTTAACTGCCTGTTCAGGGGCAGAACGACAGATTTGTACCTTGTCAGCTCAGGGGTTTGAACTCACAACCTTCCGGTTACTAGTCCAACACTCTAACCACTAGGCTACCCTGCCGCCCCAGGGTAGCCTAGTGTTGATAAATAAACAACAATGACATTTTTTCACAGACTGTGTTCATATATATACCCAGGGTGACAATAATCAGGAGGGCACTGTATATCCTTTCAACAATAACACCTCCACTTGGGTAAAACTAGGATTAACTAAAAACTTTAACCTTATTTCATTCACCTTGTTTAAAAAAGATGATCTTTAAAAGCAGTTTATTTAACTGTTTATTTAACAGGAAAATCCCTTGAGGTTGTTTGTACTTCCATAGATGTGAACCAGTGTGGGATTGAAAGTATTTTAGCATCTGTGTAGGTCGGTGGTGAAGGGAAGGTATTCTGCTACAGATGTAGGATCTTAATTTGACCTATGTTGTCGAAGCAACAAAAGAATCCTGCTGCCACAGGATTTGAAACTGCAGTCCATAATGTTGATCGGTGGTTAGACTATTACCTGCAGCTGGCCAAAAGCAGGCTACGTTAAAAAAAGTGCAATACTGTGTTAGTATGGTTTTTTTCGGTGAATTGATGTAAATCATGTAGCTCATCTGCATTTCTCTGCAACAAAACGGGTGATCAAATTAAGATCCAACATCTGTATGTGCTTTTGTTAGGAAATCAATAGCCTACATGCCTAATGCTGCTCGTGTTATGTCTAGAGGGGCTTCTTAAGCCTAGTTAACTGGTCTGTAACCTGATTTAAGATGCACAACTACGTGAGAAATCAGAGTACGAGCCTAGGTGTTGAATGTATGTACCCAGGAGACAGCTACCTCACCTTAGGGCTCTGTCTTGACCCCTTTGAGGTGGTGAGCCCAAGCAGATAACTATGTTCAGATGGTGCCAGGAACAAATATATACTACAAGGAGAGAGACAGGCCTCAACTAAAAGATTCACAATACAAACGAAAGGCCTCAGGGACACGGAAATAAAACCAACAACCTCACGGCTCTGCCAGCTGGGACACTCACTGATGATCACCTCATTGGCAGCACCTGTCTCCTTATCAACTAGGCTCAGCATCTGGACAAGGTCGCTACTGCCCCCTGGGGGATGGATTGTGGAAGTGGTAGTGAGCTGCAGTGTTCTGTCTAAACGACCTAACCTATTCCATAACACTTTCAACAATAACACTTATTATCTTTAAAAAAAGGGAGGGCTGGATATAGATATATAACTTATTCCTGCTTACCTGTCCTTGTTCTGTAGATCTTATTTTGTATTATTTCTTTTTTTACTCTGTCTGCTCTTTTATGTTTATATCAGAATTGCATACTTGTCTTTTCTACAAGGAACCTATAAGCCATTATTGTGTTCAATAAACAAATATTAGGTTTAATCAAACCTTTTCTTTCATAGACGTGAACCAGCAAGGCAATGAGAGTATTTTAGCATCTGTAGGTCAGTGGTGAAGGGACGGTTTCCTGTTGGAGCAGAACACCAGTTTCACCACATCTACCACAGGACACAGAGAGGGAGTGAGGAGAGGAGGCCAGAGTACTCACAGCTAAGGAAGGCTGTGTCACAAATGGAACACTATTCCTTATGGACCCTGGTTAAAAGTAGTGAACTCAATAGGAAATTAGGTGCAATTTGGGACACGACCCTTAAGAACAGCTAGTTCTCTGCAGGAGCCATAGAAAAACAACCATGAAATAGCAGCATGAAATCTGTGAAACAGCATAAAATGTATTTGAAAAGCAGCATGAAATCTGTGAAACAGCATAAAATGTATTTGAAAAGCAGCATGAAATCTGTGAAACAGCATAAAATGTATTTGAAAAGCAGCATGAAATCTGTGATAACAGCATGAAATGTATTGGAACAGTAGGCATGACATCAAGATCAAATTTCACATTTTTAACACTTAAAACTGGATTTCAATTAAACCTTTGAGCTCTGGTCAAAAGTAGGGCCCTATATAGGGAATAGGGCTCTGGTCTAAAGTAGGGCCCTATATAGGGAATAGGGCTCTGGTCTAAAGTAGGGCCCTATATAGGGAATAGGGCTCTGGTCAAAAGTAGGGCCCTATATAGGGAATAGGGCTCTGGTCTAAAGTAGGGCCCTATATAGGGAATAGGGCTCTGGTCTAAAGTAGGGCCCTATATAGGGAATAGGGCTCTGGTCTAAAGTAGGGCCCTATATAGGGAATAGGGCTCTGGTCTAAAGTAGGGCCCTATATAGGGAATAGGGCTCTGGTCTAAAGTAGGGCCCTATATAGGGAATAGGGCTCTGGTCTAAAGTAGGGCCCTATATAGGGAATAGGGCTCTGGTCTAAAGTAGCGCACTATATAGGGAATAGGGCTCTGGTCTAAAGTAGGGCCCTATATAGAGAATAGGGCTCTGGTCTAAAGTAGAGCCCTATATAGGGAATAGGGCTCTGGTCTAAAGTAGGGCCCTATATAGGGAATAGGGCTCTGGTCTAAAGTAGGGCCCTATATAGGGAATAGGGCTCTGGTCTAAAGTAGGGCCCTATATAGGGAATAGGGCTCTGGTCTAAAGTAGGGCCCTATATAGGGAATAGGGCTCTGGTCTAAAGTAGAGCCCTATATAGGGAATAGGGCTCTGGTCTAAAGTAGGGCCCTATATAGGGAATAGGGCTCTGGTCTATAGTAGTAGTATAGTAGTAGAGATGAATTGTTGTGACCAATTGCGTGTCGAATGTCCTTTTAACCGAGGTGATCATTTACTGTAAAGTACACACGTTTTCAAGGACAGAGGCTATGCACCCAATGGCACCCTATTCCCTATGTGGTGCACTACTTTAGATCAGGACCCAATGGCACCCTATTCCCTATGTAGTGCACTACTTTTGACCAGGACCAAATGGCACCCTATTCCTTATGTAGTGCACTACTTTAGACCAGGACACAAAGGTGCCCTATTCCCTATGTAGTGCACTACTTTACACCAGGCCCCTATGGTGCCCTATTCCCTATGTAGTGCACTACTTTAGACCAGGACCCAATGGCGCCCTATTCCCTATGTGGTGCACTACTTTTGACCAGGACCAAATGGCACCCTATTCCCTATGTAGTGCACTACTTTAGACCAGGACACAATGATGCCCTATTCCCTATGTAGTGCACTACTTTACCCCAGGACCCAATGGCACCCTATTCCCTATGTGGTGCACTACTTTACACCAGGACCCAATGGTGCCCTATTCCCTATGTAGTGCACTACTTTAGACCAGGACCCAATGGCGCCCTATTCCCTATGTAGTGCACTACTTTTGCTCAGGACCCAATGGCGCCCTATTCGCTATGTAGTGCACTACTTTTGCTCAGGGCCCGGTCAAAAGTAGTGCACTACATAGGGGAAAGGGTACCATTTGAGAAGTGACCTATAATTACTCCACTGTTAAAGGGCTAAACATCAATGTCCACTGACTGTCTATAGGAATATGGCTCGTAATTCAATTATATTTATTTTTTATTTCACTTTTATTTAACTAGGCAAGTCAGTTAAAGAACAAATTATTATTTACAATGACGGCCTACCAGAAGGCAAAAGGCCTCCCTGCGGGGTACGGGGTGCTAGGATTATCTGCTGAAAAGGTTGAACGCAGGACATTTTCAGAGCTGCCAAAGGACTGTGTTGTGAATCAGTGTTGAAGTGCTGTAGCTGGTACAATGTTCTCTCTGGGGGTGATAAAGGGGGCAGCCATACGTGAAAGAGGAGTAGAGGAGGATATCGCCTGCAGTCTGAAATAAACCCGATGCACAGAGCACCTCATCTAGGAGACGGCAGATGTGCATGAACGAACTATCATCAACTAAAACTCAGTTTTAACACGACAGTCGTAGCCAAAAGTTTTGAGAATGACAACAAAATATTAATTTTCTGCTTCAGTGTCTTTAGATATTTTTTGTCAGATGTTACTATGGAATACTGCCGTATAATTACAAGCAGGGGGGCGGCAGGGTAGCCTAGTGGTTAGAGCGTTGGACTACCAACCGGAAGGTTGCAAGTTCAAACCCCCGAGCTGACAAGGTACAAATCTGTTGTTCTGCCCCTGAACAGAACCCACTGTTCTTTGGCTGTCATTGAAAATAAGAATTTGTTCTTAACTGACTTGCCTAGTTAAATAAAGGTAAAATAAAGTAGGGAAAAAACATTTCATAAGTGTCAAAGGCTTTTACTAACAATTACATGAAGTTGATGCAAAGAGTCAATATTTGCAGTGTTGGCCCTTCTTTTTCAAGACCTCTGCAATCCGCCCTGGCATGCTGTCAATGAACTTCTGGGCCACATCCTGACTGATGGCAGCCAATTCTTGCATAATCAATGCTTGGAATTTGTCAGAATTTGTGGGGTTTTGTTTGTCCACCTGCCTCTTGAGGATTGACCACAAGTTCTCAATGGGATTAAGGTCTGGGGAGTTTCCTGGCCATGGACCCAAAATATCGATGTTTTGTTCCCCGAGCCACTTAGTTATCACTTTTGCCTTATGGCAAGGTGCTCCATCATGCTGGAAAAGGCATTGTTTGTCACCAAACTGTTCCTGGATGGTTGGGAGAAGTTGCTCTCGGGAGGATGTGTTGGTACCATTCTTTATTCATGGCTGTGTTCTTAGGCAAAATTGTGAATGAGCCCACTCCCTTGGCTGAGAAGCAACCCCACACATGAATGGTCTCAGGATGCTTTACTGTTGGCATGACACAGGACTGATGGTAGCGCTCACCTTGTCTTTTCCGGACACACATTTTTCTGGATGCCCCAAACAATCGGAAAGGGGGTTCATCAGAGAAAATGACTTTACCCCAGTCCTCAGCAGTCCAATCCCTGTACCTTTTGCAGAATATCAGTCTGTCCCAGATGTTTTTCCTGGAGAGAAGTGGCTTCTTTGCTGCCCTTCTTGACACCAGGCCATCCTCCAAAAGTCTTCGTCTCACTGTGCGTGCAGATGCACTCACACCTGCCTGCTGCCATTCCTGAGCAAGCTCTGTACTGGTGGTGCCCCGATCCCGCAGCTGAATCAACTTTAGGAGATGGTCCTGGCGCTTGCTGGACTTTCTTGGGTGCCCTGAAGCCTTCTTCACAACAATTGAACCGCTCTCCTTTAAGTTCTTGATGATCCGATAAATGGTTGATTTAGGTACAATCTTACTGGCAGCAATATCCTTGCCTGTGAAGCCCTTTTTGTGCAAAGCAACGATTATGGCACGTGTTTCCTTGCAGGTAACCGTGGACGACAGAGGAAGAACAATGATTCCAAGCACCACCCTCCTTTTGAAGCTTCCAGTCTGTTATTCAAACTCAATCAGTATGACAGAGTGAACCCCAGCCTTGTCCTCATCAACACTCACACCTGTGTTAATGAGAGAATCACTGACATGATGTCAGCTTTATTTGACTCTTTGCAAACTGGAATCCATTTATCCGGAGGCTGCATTCATTGTAGCTGGGGATTTTAACAAGGCTAATCTGAAAACAAGACTCCCTAAATTTTATCAGCATATCGATTGCGCAACCAGGGGTGGAAAAACCTTGGATCATTGTTACTCTAACTTCCGCGACGCATATAAGGCCTTGCCCCGCCCTCCTTTCGGAAAAGCTGACCACGACTCCATTTTGTTGATCCCTGCCTACAGACAGAAACTAAAACAAGAGGCTCCCACGCTGAGGTCTGTCCAACGCTGGTCCGACCAATCTGATTCCACACTCCAAGACTGCTTCCATCACGTGGACTGGGATATGTTTCGTATTGCGTCAGATAACAATATTGACGAATACGCTGATTTGGTGTGCGAGTTCATTAGAACGTGCGTTGAAGATGTCGTTCCCATAGCAACGATTAAAACATTCCCTAACCAGAAACCGTGGATTGATGGCAGCATTCGCGTGAAACTGAAAGCGCGAACCCCTGCTTTTAATCAGGGCAAGGTGACTGGTAACATGACCGAATACAAACAGTGCAGCTATTCCCTCCGCAAGGCTATCAAACAAGCTAAGCGTCAGTACAGAGACAAAGTAGAATCTCAATTCAACGGCTCAGACACAAGAGGCATGTGGCAGGGTCTACAGTCAATCACGGACTACAAGAAGAAATCCAGCCCAGCCACGGACCAGGATGTCTTGATTCCTGGCAGACTAAATAACTTTTTTGCCCGCTTTGAGGACAATACAGTGCCACTGACACGGCCTGCAACGAAAACATGCGGACTCTCCTTCACTGCAGCCGAGGTGAGTAAGACATTTAAACGTGTTAACCCTCGCAAGGCTGCAGGCCCAGACGGCATCCCCAGCCGCGCCCTCAGAGCATGCGCAGACCAGCTGGCCGGTGTGTTTACGGACATATTCAATCAATCCCTATACCAGTCTGCTGTTCCCACATGCTTCAAGAGGGCCACCATTGTTCCTGTTCCCAAGAAAGCTAAGGTAACTGAGCTAAACGACTACCGCCCCGTAGCACTCACTTCCGTCATGAAGTGCTTTGAGAGACTAGTCAAGGACCATATCACCTCCACCCTACCTGACACCCTAGACCCACTCCAATTTGCTTACCGCCCAAATAGGTCCACAGACGATGCAATCTCAACCACACTGCACACTGCCCTAACCCATCTGGACAAGAGGAATACCTATGTGAGAATGCTGTTCATCGACTACAGCTCGGCATTCAACACCATAGTACCCTCCAAGCTCGTCATCAAGCTCGAGACCCTGGGTCTCGACCCCGCCCTGTGCAACTGGGTACTGGACTTCCTGACGGGCCGCCCCCAGGTGGTGAGGGTAGGCAACAACATCTCCACCCCGCTGATCCTCAACACTGGGGCCCCACAAGGGTGCGTTCTGAGCCCTCTCCTGTACTCCCTGTTCACACCCACGACTGCGTGGCCACGCATGCCTCCAACTCAATCATCAAGTTTGCGGACGACACAACAGTGGTAGGCTTGATTACCAACAACGACGAGACGGCCTACAGGGAGGAGGTGAGGGCCCTCGGAGTGTGGTGTCAGGAAAATAACCTCACACTCAACGTCAACAAAACTAAGGAGATGATTGTGGACTTCAGGAAACAGCAGAGGGAACACCCCCTATCCACATCGATGGAACAGTAGTGGAGAGGGTAGCAAGTTTTAAGTTCCTCGGCATACACATCACAGACAAACTGAATTGGTCCACTCACACAGACAGCATCGTGAAGAAGGCGCAGCAGCGCCTCTTCAACCTCAGGAGGCTGAAGAAATTCGGCTTGTCACCAAAAGCACTCACAAACTTCTACAGATGCACAATCGAGAGCATCCTGGCGGGCTGTATCACCGCCTGGTACGGCAACTGCTCCGCCCACAACCGTAAGGCTCTCCACAGGGTAGTGAGGTCTGCACAACGCATCACCGGGGGCAAACTACCTGCCCTCCAGGACACCTACACCACCCGATGTTACAGGAAGGCCATAAAGATCATCAAGGACATCAACCACCCGAGCCACTGCCTGTTCACCCCGCTATCATCCAGAAGGCGAGGTCAGTACAGGTGCATCAAAGCTGGGACCGAGAGACTGAAAAACAGCTTCTATCTCAAGGCCATCAGACTGTTAAACAGCCACCACTAACATTGAGTGGCTGCTGCCAACACACTGACACTCACACTGACTCAACTCCAGCCACTTTAATAATGGGAATTGATGGGAAATTTAAATATATCACTAGCCACTTTAAACCATGCTACCTTATATAATGTTACTTACCCTACATTATTCATCTCATATGCATACGTATATACTGTACTCTATATCATCGACTGCATCCTTATGTAATACATGTATCACTAGCCACTTTAACTATGCCACTTTGTTTACATACTCATCTCATATGTATATACTGTACTCGATATCATCTACTGTATCTTGCCTATGCTCCTCTGTACCATCACTCATTCATATATCCTTATGTACATATTCTTTATCCCCTTACACTGTGTATAAGACAGTAGTTTTGGAATTGTTAGTTAGATTACTTGTTGGTTATTACTGCATTGTCGGAACTAGAAGCACAAGCATTTCGCTACACTCGCATTAACATCTGCTAACCACGTGTAATGTGACAAATAACATTTGATTTGATTTGATTTGAGCTGGTCCTTTTGTGGTAGGGCTGAAATGCAATGGAAATGTTTTTGGGGGATTCAGTTAATTTGCATGGCAAAGAGGGACTTTGCAATTAATTGCAATTTATCTGATCACTCTTCATAACATTCTGGAGTATATGCAAATTGCCATCATACAAATTGAGGCAGCAGACTTTGTGAAAATTAATATTTGTGTCATTCTCAAAACTTTTGGCCACAACTGTACACTGCTGGCACCAACACCCTGATTAATAACATGAAATAGTTCAACTCTAAAGTCAGATAATGTCATGAAAAATGACAGAGTAAAAACAAAAGGAAAACACACAACAATGGGCGGCAGGTAGTCTAGTGGTTAGAGCAGGTAGTCTAGTGGTTAGAGCAGGTAGTCTAGTGGTTAGAGCAGGTAGTCTAGTGGTTAGAAAAGGTAATCTAGTGGTTGGTCATTTTTCCAGTGGTTAGAATAGTCCCAGTGGTTAGAGCAGGTAGTCTAGTGGTTTGGAGCAGGTAGTCTCAGTGGTTAGAGCAGGTAGCCTTAGTGGTTAGAGCAGGTAGTCTAGTGGTTAGAGGGGAAAGAGTCACAGTGGTTAGAGCAGGCAAGTGGTTAGAGCAGGTAGTCCCTAGTGGTTAGAGGGGGAGGCAGATATCCCGTGGTTAGAGGCAGGTAGCTCTAGTGGTTTAGGAGGCAACCATATTTTTATTTTTGGGTTACCAGGTGCCTATTTTAAAGGCAGGTCCATAAAGCACTCCGGGCGGTAACCATGGATAGAGGGGGCAGGCAGGTAGTCTAGTGGTACTCCCAGAGCAGGTAGCAGTGGTTAGGGGGAGTCCCGGTAAATGCATTTAGAACCAGGTAGTTTTAGTTTTGGTTAGAGGGGCAGGCAATGCAGTGGTTTGAGCAGGTATGATTCTAGTGGTTAGAAAACAGGTAGCAAAATGGTTAGGATGAAGGAGGCAGGTAGCCTAGTGGATGGAAAGGAGGCAGGTAGCAGTGGTTAGGCCAGGGGAGGCAGGTAGCCTAGTGGTTTTGAGGGGAGGCAGGTAGTTTGGTTAGAGCAGGTAAATTTCATAGTGGTAAATGCCCAGAGGGGAGGCAAATGCACGTGGTTAGAGGGGAGCAGGTATGATTGTAGTGGTTAGAGGGGAGGCAAATGGACATGAGTGGTTAGAGTGATGGAAAGGAACAGGTAGTCAGTGGTTAGAGCCAGGTCCTGTGGTTCATCAGGTAGTCAATTTTGTTTTTGAGCATGTCAAATAGCATAGTGGTTAAAGGCCCAGTGGTTAACAGGTAGTGGTTAATGCAGGTGCACTTGCAATATGATTCAACAGTGAAAAAACAGGTCACCAAATGGTGATGAAAGCAACACAACGGTAGAGTGGTTAGAGGGGCAACTAGTCTAGTGGTTCCTGTGTTCAGGTAGGCCTAGTGGTTTTGCAGGTAGCCTTGGTTAGCAGGATTTTTGAGCAGGTAGTCAATTGGTTATGGCATTTGGCCCCAAAAAAGGTAGACTTTTGACTTCCCATGAAATCATATTGTAAATGGACAAATCATAGTGGTTAGAGCACAAGTAAAAAAAATAGTGGTTAATAAAATAGGTATGTTGATACAGTGGTTAGAGGGTGTAGACGCAGGTAGCCTAAAGTGGTTAGAGGGGAGGCAGGTCCAGAAAGCACTAGTCTTGGTTAGAGGGTGTGTGCAGGTAGCCTTTTACAAAATGGTTGACATTTTTGACTTTTGACTTTTGACTTCCTAGTGGTTAAATCATATTGAAAATGGTTAAAACATATTACTTATGTGCAGGTAGCCTAGTGGTTAGGCAGGTAGCCTAGTGGTTAGAGCAGGTAGCCTAGTGGTGACAAAAGTATGGTTAGACAGTTCTTAGCACATAGTGGTTGACAAAAAAATCAAAAGGGGGGTCAGGTAGCACTTTTGGTTAGAGGGGTGATAGTTTTTGAGGGGAGGCAAAAAGGTAGCATTTTGGTTAAAAGGTTGCTTTTGGTTGATGACTTGGGTTAGACATTTCCAATATGGTAAACCAGTGGTTAGAGAGCAGGTAGCCTAGTGGTTAGAGGGGAGGCAGGTAGCCTAAAGTGGTTAGAGCAGGTAGCCTAGTGGCATTTGAGGGAGGCAATAGCACTAGTGGTTAGAGGGGCGGCGGTAGTCTAGTGGTTAGGGTGGTGGTAGAGGACAATGTGTAGCCTAGTGGTTTGAGGGATGCAGGACTAGTCTTTTGGTTATTTCAGGGGTAGCCTAGTGGTTAGAGGGGCAGGCAGGTAGTCAGATAATGGTTAGAAAAATGACAGGTAGCCTAGTGGTTAACAGGACAACAACGGGCAGGTAGTCTAGTGGTTAGAGGGGAGGCAGGTAGCCTAGTGGTTAGAGCAGCTAGCCTAGTGGTTAGAGCAGGTAGCCTAGTGGTTAGAGCAGGTAGCCTAGTGGTTAGAGCAGGTAGCCTAGTGGTTAGAGCAGGTAGCCTAGTGGTTAGAGCAGGTAGCCTAGTGGTTAGAGCAGGTAGCCTAGTGGTTAGAGGGGCGAGCAGGTAGCCTAGTGGTTAGAGGGCGGCAGGTAGCCTAGTGGTTAGAGGGGCGGCAGGTAGCCTAGTGTTTAGAGGGGCGGCAGGTAGCATAGCAGTTAGAGGGGCGGCAGGTAGCCTAGTGGTTAAAGCGTTAGGCCAGTAACTGAAAGGTTGCTGGATCGAATCCCTGAGCTGACAAGGTAAAAATCTGTCGGTCTGCCCCTGAACAAGGCAGTTAACCCACTGTTCCCGGTAGGCCGTCATTGTAAAATAAGAATTTGTTCTTAACTGACTTGCCTGGTTATACAGTGCCTTGCGAAAGTATTCGGCCCCCTTGAACTTTGTGACCTTTTGCCACATGTCAGGCTTCAGACATAAAGATATAAAACTGTATTTTTTTGTGAAGAATCAACAACAAGTGGGACACAATCATGAAGTGGAACGACATTTATTGGGTGATCAAACTTTTTTAACAAATCAAAAACTGAAAAATTGGGCGTGCAAAATTATTCAGCCCGCTTAAGTTAATACTTTGTAGCACCACCTTTTGCTGCGATTACAGCTGTAAGTCGCTTGGGGTATGTCTCTATCAGTTTTGCACATCGAGAGACTGACATTTTTTCCCATTCCTCCTTGCAAAACAGCTTGAGCTCAGTGAGGTTGGATGGAGAGCATTTGTGAACAGCAGTTTTCAGTTCTTTCCACAGATTCTTGATTGGATTCAGGTCTGGGCTTTGACTTGGCCATTCTAACACCTGGATATGTTTATTTTTGAACCATTCCATTGTAGATTTTGCTTTATGTTTTGGATCATTGTCTTGTTGGAAGACAAATCTCCGTCCCAGTCTCAGGTCTTTTGCAGACTCCATCAGGTTTTCTTCCAGAATGGTCCTGTATTTGGCTCCATCCATCTTCCCATCAATTTTAACCATCTTCCCTGTCCCTGCTGAAGAAAAGCAGGCCCAAACCATGATGCTGCCACCACCATGTTTGACAGTGGGGATGGTGTGTTCAGGGTGATGGGCTGTGTTGCTTTTACGCCAAACATAACGTTTTGCATTGTTGCCAAAAAGTTCAATTTTGGTTTCATCTGACCAGAGCACCTTCTTCCACATGTTTGGTGTCACCCAGGTGGCTTGTGGCAAACTTTAAACAACACTTTTTATGGATATCTTTAAGAAATGGCTTTCTTCTTGCCACTCTTCCATAAAGGCCAGATTTGTGCAATATACGACTGATTGTTGTCCTATGGACAGAGTCTCCCACCTCAGCTGTAGATCTCTGCAGTTCATCCAGAGTGATCATGGGCCTCTTGGCTGCATCTCTGATCAGTCTTCTCCTTGTATGAGCTGAAAGTTTAGAGGGACGGCCAGGTCTTGGTAGATTTGCAGTGGTCTGATACTCCTTCCATTTCAATATTATCGCTTGCACAGTGCTCCTTGGGATGTTTAAAGCTTGGGAAATCTTTTTGTATCCAAATCCGGCTTTAAACTTCTTCACAACAGTATCTCAGACCTGCCTGGTGTGTTCCTTGTTCTTCATGATGCTCTCTGCGCTTTTAACGGACCTCTGAGATTATCACAGTGCAGGTGCATTGATACAGAGACTTGATTACACACAGGTGGATTGTATTTATCATCATTAGTCATTTAGGTCAACATTGGATCATTCAGAGATCCTCACTGAACTTCTGGAGAGAGTTTGCTGCACTGAAAGTAAAGGGGCTGAATAATTTTGCACGCCCAATTTTTCCGTTTTTGATTTGTTAAAAAAGTTTGAAATATCCAATAAATGTCGTTCCACTTCATGATTGTGTCCCACTTGTTGTTGATTCTTCACAAAAAAATACAGTTTTATATCTTTATGTTTGAAGCCTGAAATGTGGCAAAAGGTCGCAAATTTCAAGGGGGCCGAATACTTTCGCAAGGCACTGTATATATATATTTTAAGTCATTTTGTTTCAGGTATTGTTGTCACCCTCACGTCACCTATATTGAGTGTTTAGTGCTTCACTGTATCCTGCTGTAACGTCCAATTACCCTGGTCTGTCTACTAATGGATCCCTGTCTCTCTGAGGCTGCGGTCCAAATGGCTCTGGACGCCCAGAGAGGTTCTGATCAATAGTAAAGGGGAAGGGAAAGGGGGGATACCTAGTCAGTTGTACAACTGAATGCATTCAACTGAAATGTGTCTTCGTGCACTATAAAGGAAACAGAGGGCTATTTGGGACGCAACCTAGATGTCCAGTGATATCACTGATGCCTAGATGATCAGTGCCAGTCGTGTCAGACTCAGTGGTCGTTATGTTGTTGAAACTATTAAAATGTTCAAATGGGCTGAAATTGGAGCTGGCTGACTAATGTTACCACTGACTGACTGACTTTGTCGTCCAGCGGAAATGGACCTGGAACATTCTGGAACATCACACGTCTACTTTATTTATTTATTCATTTTCTTAGGAGGTTTTTGTTCTTGTTGTTTTTCCAACAACCACACAACACACATTTCCATTTCCAGAATTGCGAGAGCCCATTGTCGAATTTCAAAACAGCCAATTAACCAACAACTGATACAACGTCAGTGCAGATCACACATCAAAATTATGACCTGAACTCAGAAATATCAACATTAAATACTGTGTAATGAAGATCAAATTAGTTGGCATCTGTCTCACGGATCAACAAAACAACAATCACATTGTAATGGAGCAGTACAGATGAGAACATCCAGTGACATCCTGAAGAGTTGGAGTAACAGAGGGATGAGAGAGGGATGAGAGAGGGATGAGAGAGGGATGAGATGAGAGAGGATGAGAGAGGGATGAGAGAGAGGGATGAGAGAGAGGATGGGAGAGAGAGGGATGAGAGAGAGGGATGAGAGAGAGGGATAAGAGAGGGATGAGAGAGGGATGAGAGAGGGATGGATGAGAGAGAGGAATGGGATGAGAGGGATGAGAGAGAGGGATGAGAGAGGGATGAGAGAGAGGGATGAGAGAGGGATGAGAGAGAGGATGAGAGAGAGGAATGAGAGGGGAAGAGAGAGGGATGAGAGAGGGATGAGAGAGAGGGATGAGAGAGAGATGAGAGAGGGATGAGAGGATGAGAGGGAGAGGATGAGAGAGAGGGATGAGAGAGAGGGATGAGAGAGGGATGAGAGAGGGATGAGAGAGATGAGAGAGGGATGAGAGAGAGGGATGAGAGAGAGGGATGAGAGAATGAGAGAGGGATGAGAGGGAGGGATGAGAGAGAGGGATGAGAGAGAGGGATAAGAGAGGGATTAGAGGGGTGAGAGAGAGGGATGAGAGAGAGGGATGAGAGAGGGATTAGGGGGTGAGAGAGGGAAGAGAGAGGGATAAGAGAGGGGGGTGAGAGAGAGAGGATGAGAGAGGGAAGAGAGAGAGAGGGAGAGACAAGAGACAGAGACAGAGAGAGATCAAATCTCCAACTCTGTCCGCATCCCCCAAAAAGGGCCCTGTCAAATGGAAAAATCTAATTATATTTGGCACATGCTTCATAAACAACAGGTTTAGACAAACAGTGAAATGCTTGCTTACGGGCCCTTCCAAACAATGCAGAGAAAAAGCTAAAATAACCAACAGCTCTAGCCTTCAACCTCTGACCATCCAGCCCCACAGTTCACAGTGTGACTGGACACAACCTGTCTGCTTCATTGCCTCCCTCTGTGTCTCTTTGTCTTCACGGTGGTATTTCTGCTCTCCTGTCCAGTCTGACTGATGAAAAGTATTCTCTCATCATCGTCTGATGTGGTGTCAGACTGACTCAGACATTAGTGGAAATATGAGGTCTGATGTGGTGTCAGATTGACTCAGACATTAGTGGAAATATGAGGTAGATTGACTCAGACATTAGTAGAAATATGAGGTCTGATGTAGTGTCAGATTGACCCAGACATTAGTGGAAATATGAGGTAGATTGACTCAGACATTAGTATAAATATGAGGTCTGATGTAGTGTCAGATTGACTCAGACATTAGTGGAAATATGAGGTAGATTGACTCAGACATTAGTGGAAATATGAGGTCTGATGTAGTGTCAGATTGACTCAGACATTAGTGGAAATATGAGGTCTAATGTAGTGTCAGACTGACTCAGACATTAGTGGAAATATGAGGTCTGATGTAGTGTCAGACTGACTCAGACATTAGTGGAAATATGAGGTCTGATGTAGTTTCAGATTGACCCAGACATTAGTGGAAATATGAGGTCTGATGTAGTTTCAGATTGACCCAGACATTAGTGGAAATATGAGGTCTGATGTAGTGTCAGGTTGACCCAGACATTAGTGGAAATATGGGATAACTACTAACTTCAAAGTGGGCACAACACAGGAGGAGGAGCAGGGGAGGAGGACAGGAGGAGGAGCAGGGCAGGAGGAGCCAGACAGAAGGACAGAAGCAGGAGGACAGGAGGAGGAGCAGGGCAGAAGGGGAGGAGCAGGCCAGGAGGACAGGAGGAGGAGGAGCAGGAGGACAGGAAGAGGAGGACAGGCCAGGCGGACAGGAGCAGGAGGACAGGAGGAGGAGGCAGGAGGACAGGAGGAGGAGCAGGAGGAAAGGAAGAGGAGCAGGCCAGGGGACAGGAGCAGGAGGACAGGAGGAGGAGCAGGAGGACAGGAGGAGGAGCAGGAGGACAGGAAGAGGAGCAGGCCAGGGGGACAGGAGCATGCCAGGAGGACAGGAGGAGGAGCAGGCCAGGAGGACAGGAGGAGGATCAGGAGAACAGGAGGAGGAACAGGCCAGCAGGACAGGAGGAGGAGCAGGAGGACAGGAAGAGGAGCAGGAGGACAGGAGGAGGATCAGGAGGACAGGAAGAGGAGCAGGAGGACAGGAAGAGGAGCAGGCCAGGGGGACAGGAGGAGGAAGACAGGAGGAGGAGCAGGAGGACAGGAGGAGGAGCAGGAGGACAGGAAGAGGAGCAGGAGGACAGGAAGAGGAGCAGGCCAGGGGGACAGGAGGAGGAAGACAGGAGGACAGGAGCAGGAGGACAGGAGGAGGAGCAGGAGGACAGGAAGAGGAGCAGGAGGACAGGAAGAGGAGCAGGTCAGGGGGACAGGAGGAGGAGCAGGAGGACAGGAGGAGGAGGGGCAGGTGGGCGGGAAGAAGAGCAGGAGGACAGGAGGTTAAGCAGGACAATAGGGTTAGTGGAGCTGAGCACTTTCAATCTGCATTAGTGTAACACATAGTTAGCCAAATTCAAAACATACCTTGGTACAAAAATTGTTTCCCTCAAAGATGCACAATGGCACAGCAACACCGCAAAAACTCTACACAGGACCTACATGTGACAAAAGCACTCATCTGCATCAGTCTAAGGGATGTTTTCATCCATTCTGACATGGGAAACAATGATCAACACTATGGTTCCTACCCTGTCTGGTTATTAGGGTGCAACTCCATTACTACTGTCCATGGAACGTGGTCTATGAAGGTCAAAGGCCTGACTACATGGAACGTGGTCTATGAAGGTCAAAGGCCTGACTACATGGAACGTGGTCTAGAAAGGTCAAAGGCCTGACTACATGGAACGTGGTCTATGAAGGTCAAAGGCCTGACTACATGGAACGTGGTCTATGAAGGTCAAAGGCCTGACTACATGGAACGTGGTCTATGAAGGTCAAAGGCCTGACTACATGGAACGTGGTCTATGAAGGTCAAAGGCCTGACTACATGGAATGTGGTCTATGAAGGTCAAAGGCCTGACTACATGGAACGTGGTCTATGACTTCATGTTGTCCCCAAAGTGATCATGGAACATGGTCTATGAATCAAAGCTGACTTTGGAACATGGTCTATGAAGGTCAGTGATCACTACATGGAACATGGTCTTTTCATGTTGTCAGTGATCAGTGTAGTGGTGGCTCATTGTGTTGGCTGGTGGGCAGAAGGACATGAATGCTCTTTTCATGTTGTCAGTGATCAGTGTAGTGGTGGCTCATTGTGTTGGCTGGTGGGCAGGAAGGACGTGTGTGTGTGTGTGTGTGTGTGTGTGTGTGTGTGTGTGTGTGTGTGTGTGTGTGTGTGTGTGTGTGTGTGTGTGTGTGTGTGTGTGTGCGTGCGTGCGAAAGAGCGTCGCTCTCCACACTCAGAGAAAGAAAACATCCTGGCTTCTATCCTCCATCCCACAAGGTTTTCCATGATATGAGAGAGAACCATCACTCACCAGAACTCTGATGTTCTGCCAAGGAGAGATCACCTCTACCGCCACCCACTATGCGGCAGAGAGAGACAAACAGACAGACAGAGTTGGAGAGAGAGAGAGCCACTGAGAGATGCTGTAGAGATTACAACACGGTAGGTGGTTAGTTGTATTTAATTGAATGCATGAGAAGTATGGCTACTTTTGGTCTCTTTCTCTACTCGACCACAGGAAGACTAATATCAGCAGACACTGATGTTTTCTGTTTGGAGGATAACATTAGGAGAAACTATCAGAACCTACAGATACAACTGAAGGGGATGACAACAGAACAGAACAAAGCAGATCAGAGCAGAACAGAACAGAACAGAACAAAGCAGATCAGAGCAGAACAGAACAGAACAAAGCAGATCAGAGCAGAACAGAACAGAACAACACAGAGCAGAGCAGAACAGAGTAGAACAGAGAAGAACAGAGAAGAACAGAACAGAGTAGAACAGAGAAGAACAGAGAAGAACAGAACAGAGCAGAACAGAGCAGAGCAGAACAGAGAAGAACAGAGCAGAACAGAGAAGAACAGAACAGAGCAGAACAGAGAAGAACAGAGAAGAACAGAACAGAGAAGAACAGAACAGAGAAGAACAGAGAAGAACAGAACAGAGTAGAACAGAGAAGAACAGAGAAGAACAGAGAAGAACAGAGAAGAACAGAACAGAGTAGAACAGAGAAGAACAGAGAAGAACAGAACAGAGTAGAACAGAGAAGAACAGAGAAGAACAGAGAAGAACAGAGTAGAACAGAGAAGAACAGAGTAGAACAGAGAAGAACAGAGAAGAACAGAGAAGAACAGAACAGAGTAGAACAGAGAAGAACAGAGAAGAACAGAGTAGAACAGAGAAGAACAGAACAGAGTAGAACAGAGAAGAACAGAGAAGAACAGAGAAGAACAGAACAGAGAAGAACAGAGAAGAACAGAGTAGAACAGAGAAGAACAGAGTAGAACAGAGAAGAACAGAGAAGAACAGAGTAGAACAGAGAAGAACAGAGAAGAACAGAACAGAGTAGAACAGAACAATGCAGAACAGAGAAGAACAGAACAGAGAAGAACAGAACAAAGTAGAACAGAGAAGAACAGAACAGAGCAGAACAGAGAACAGAGCAGAACAGAGAAGAACAGAACAGAGTAGAACAGAACAATGCAGAACAGAACAGAGCAGAACAGAGAAGAACAGAGCAGAACAGAGAAGAACAGAACAAAGTAGAACAGAACAATGCAGAACAGAACAGGGCAGAACAGAGAAGAACAGAACAGAGAAGAACAGAGCAGAACAGAGAAGAACAGAACAAAGTAGAACAGAACAACGCAGAACAGAACAGGGCAGAACAGAACAGAACAGAACAGAGCAGAACAGAGCAGATCAGAGCAGAGCAGAACAGAGCAGAGCAGAACAGAGCAGAGCAGAACAGAGCAGAACCGAACAGATCAGAACAGAATAAATCAGAACAGAGTAGAACAGAACAACGCAGAACAGAACAACGCAGAACCGAGCCAAGCAGTGATAGCTGTGATGATGTCACAGACCAAAACAGCTAGATGCTGAGGGACAGCATGACATATTGAGTTCTATACCAACCTACTGAGAGATGATGCTGAGGGACAGCATGACATATTGACTTCTATACCAACCTACTGAGAGAGGATGCTGAGGGACAGCATTACATATTGACTTCTATACCAACCTACTGAGAAAGGATGCTGAGAGGATGCTGAGGGACAGCATGACATATTGACTTCTATACCAACCTACTGAGAGAGGATGCTGAGGGACAGCATTACATATTGAGTTCTATACCAACCTACTGAGAGATGATGCTGAGGGACAGCATTACATACTGACTTCTAACCAACCAACTGAGAGAGGATGCTGAGGGACAGCAATACATATTGAATTCTATACCAACCTACTGAGAGAGGATGCTGAGGGACAGCATTACATATTGACTTCTATACCAACCTACTGAGAGAGGATGCTGAGGGACAGCATTACATATTGACTTCTATACCAACCTACTGAGAGAGGATGCTGAGAGGATGCTGAGGGACAGCATTACTTACTGACTTCTATACCAACCTACTGAGAGAGGATGCTGAGGGACAGCATGACATATTGACTTCTATACCAACCTACTGAGAGAGGATGCTGAGGGACAGCATTACATACTGACTTCTATACCAACCTACTGAGAAGGATGCTGAGGGACAGCATTACATATTGAGTTCTATACCAACCTACTGAGAGAGGATGCTGAGAGGATGCTGAGGGACAGCATTACATATTGAGTTCTATACCAACCTACTGAGAGAGGATGCTGAGAGGATGCTGAGGGACAGCAATACATACTGACTTCTATACCAACCAACTGAGAGAGGATGCTGAGGGACAGCATTACATACTGACTTCTATACCAACCTACTGAGAGAGGATGCTGAGAGGATGCTGAGGGACAGCATTACATACTGACTTCTATACCAACCTACTGAGAGAGGATGCTGAGAGGATGCTGAGGGACAGCATTACTTACTGACTTCTATACCAACCTACTGAGAGAGGATGCTGAGGGACAGCATTACGTATTGACTTCTATACCAACCTACTGAGAGAGGATGCTGAGGGACAGCATTACATATTGACTTCTATACCAACCTACTGAGAGAGGATGCTGAGAGGATGCTGAGGGACAGCATTACATACTGACTTCTATACCAACCTACTGAGAGAGGATGCTGAGAGGATGCTGAGGGACAGCATTACATACTGACTTCTTTACCAACCTACTGAGAGAGGATGCTGAGAGGATGCTGAGGGACAGCATGACATATTGACTTCTATACCAACCTGCTGAGAGAGGATGCTGAGGGACAGCATTACATACTGACTTCTATACCAACCTACTGAGAGAGGATGCTGAGAGGATGCTGAGGGACAGCATTACATACTGACTTCTATACCAACCTACTGAGAGAGGATGCTGAAAGGATGCTGAGGGACAGCATTACATACTGACTTCTATACCAACCTACTGAGAGAGGATGCTGAAAGGATGCTGAGGGACAGCATTACATACTGACTTCTATACCAACCTACTGAGAGAGGATGCTGGGGACAGCATTACATACTGACTTCTTTACCAACCTACTGAGAGAGGATGCTGAGAGGATGCTGAGGGACAGCATGACATATTGACTTCTATACCAACCTACTGAGAGAGGATGCTAAGGGACAGCATGACATATTGACTTCTATACCAACCTACTGAGAGAGGATGCTGAGGGACAGCATGACATATTGACTTCTTTACCAACCTACTGAGAGAGGATGCTGAGAGGATGCTGAGGGACAGCATGACATATTGACTTCTATACCAACCTGCTGAGAGAGGATGCTGAGGGACAGCATTACATACTGACTTCTATACCAACCTACTGAGAGAGCATGCTGAGGGACAGCATTACATATTGAGTTCTATACCAACCTACTGAGAGAGGATGCTGAGGGACAGCATGACATATTGAGTTCTATACCAACCTACTGAGAGAGGATGCTGAGGGACAGAATTACATATTGAGTTCTATACCAACCAACTGAGAGAGGATGCTGAGGGACAGCATGACATATTGACTTCTATACCAACCTACTGAGAGAGGATGCTGAGGGACAGCATGATGCTGAGGGATGCTGAGGACAGCATGACATATTGACTTCTATACCAACCTACTGAGAGAGGATGCTGAGGGACAGCATGACATATTGACTTCTATACCAACCTACTGAGAGAGGATGCTGAGAGGATGCTGAGGGACAGCATTACATATTGACTTCTATACCAACCTGCTGAGAGGATGCTGAGGGACAGCATTACATACTGACTTCTATACCAACCTACTGAGAGAGGATGCTGAGGGACAGCATTACATACTGACTTCTATACCAACCTACTGAGAGAGGATGCTGAGAGCTGAGGGACAGCATTACATACTGACTTCTATACCAACCTACTGAGAGAGGATGCTGAGGGATGCTGAGGGACAGCATTACATACTGACTTCTATACCAACCTACTGAGAGAGGATGCTGAGGGACAGCATTACATATTGACTTCTATACCAACCTACTGAGAGAGGATGCTGAGGGACAGGGACATTACATATTGACTTCTATACCAACCTACTGAGAGAGGATGCTGAGAGGATGCTGAGGGACAGCATTACATACTGAGAGAGAGGATGCTGAGGGACAGCATTACATATTGACTTCTATACCAACCTACTGAGAGAGGAGGATGCTGAGGGATGCTGAGGGACAGCATTACATATTGACTTCTATACCAACCTACTGAGAGAGATGCTGAGGGATGCTGAGGGACAGCATTACATATTGACTTCTATACCAACCTACTGAGAGAGATGCATGAGAGATGCTGAGGGACAGCATTACATACAGCATGACTTCTATACCAACCTACTGAGAGAGGATGCTGAGGGACAGCATTACATATTGACTTCTATACCAACCTACTGAGAGAGGAGGAGGATGCTGAGGGACAGCATTACATACTGACTTCTATACCAACCTACTGAGAGAGGATGACTTCTATACCACTACTGAGAGAGGATGCTGAGGGACAGCATGACTTCTATACCAACCAACTGAGAGGGATGCTGAGGGACAGCATGACATATTGACTTCTATACCAACCTACTGAGAGAGGATGCTGAGGGACAGCATTACATATTGAATTCTATACCAACCTACTGAGAGGGATGCTGAGGGACAGCATTACATACTGACTTCTATACCAACCTACTGAGAGAGGATGCTGAGAGGATGCTGAGGGACAGCATGACTTCTATACCAACCTACTGAGAGGATGCTGAGGGACAGCATGACATATTGACTTCTATACCAACCTACTGAGAGAGGATGCTGAGAGGATGCTGAGGGACAGCATTACATATTGACTTCTATACCAACCTACTGAGAGAGGATGCTGAGAGGATGCTGAGGGACAGCATTACATATTGACTTCTATACCAACCTACTGAGAAAGGATGCTGAGAGGATGCTGAGGGACAGCATGACATATTGACTTCTATACCAACCTACTGAGAGAGGATGCTGAGGGACAGCATTACATACTGACTTCTATACCAACCTACTGAGAGAGGATGCTGAGAGGATGCTGAGGGACAGCATGACATATTGACTTCTATACCAACCTACTGAGAGAGGATGCTGAGGGACAGCATTACATACTGACTTCTATACCAACCTACTGAGAGAGGATGCTGAGGGACAGCATTACATACTGACTTCTATACCAACCTACTGAGAGAGGATGCTGAGGGATGCTGAGGGACAGCATTACATATTGAGAGAGATGCTGAGGGACAGCATTACATACTGACTTCTATACCAACCTACTGAGAGAGGATGCTGAAAGGATGCTGAGGGACAGCATTACATACTGACTTCTATACCAACCTACTGAGAGAGGATGCTGAGGGACAGCATTACATACTGACTTCTTTACCAACCTACTGAGAGAGGATGCTGAGAGGATGCTGAGGGACAGCATGACATATTGACTTCTATACCAACCTACTGAGAGAGGATGCTAGGGACAGATGCTGAGAGGATGCTGAGGGACAGCATGACATATTGACTTCTATACCAACCTACTGAGAGAGGATGCTGAGAGGATGCTGAGGGACAGCATTACATACTGACTTCTATACCAACCTACTGAGAGAGGATGCTGAGGGACAGCATGACATATTGACTTCTATACCAACCTACTGAGAGAGGATGCTGAGGGACAGCATTACATACTGACTTCTATACCAACCTACTGAGAGAGGATGCTGAGGGACAGCATGACATATTGACTTCTATACCAACCTACTGAGAGAGGATGCTGAGGGACAGCATTACATATTGAATTCTATACCAACCTACTGAGAGAGGATGCTGAGGGACAGCATTACATATTGACTTCTATACCAACCTACTGAGAGAGGATGCTGAGAGGATGCTGAGGGACAGCATTACTTACTGACTTCTATACCAACCTACTGAGAGAGGATGCTGAGGGACAGCATGACATATTGACTTCTATACCAACCTACTGAGAGAGGATGCTGAGGACAGCATTACATACTGACTTCTATACCAACCTACTGAGAGAGGATGCTGAGGGACAGCATTACATATTGACTTCTATACCAACCTACTGAGAGAGGATGCTGAGAGGATGCTGAGGGACAGCATTACATACTGACTTCTATACCAACCTACTGAGAGAGGATGCTGAGGGATGCTGAGGGACAGCATTACATACTGACTTCTATACCAACCTACTGAGAGAGGATGCTGAGGGACAGCATTACATACTGACTTCTTTACCAACCTACTGAGAGAGGATGCTGACTGAGGGACAGCATTACATACTGACTTCTATACCAACCTACTGAGAGAGGATGCTGAGAGGATGCTGAGGGATGCTGAGAGAGGATGCTGACAGCATTACATACTGACTTCTATACCAACCTACTGAGAGAGGATGCTGAGGGACAGCATTACATACTGACTTCTATACCAACCTACTGAGAGAGGATGCTGAGAGGATGCTGAGGGACAGCATGACATATTGACTTCTATACCAACCTACTGAGAGAGGATGCTGAGGGACAGCATGACATATTGACTTCTATACCAACCTACTGAGAGAGGATGCTGAGGGACAGCATGCTGATACTGACTTCTATACCAACCAACCAACTGAGAGAGGATGCTGAGGGACAGCATTACATATTGACTTCTATACCAACCTACTGAGAGAGGATGCTGAGGGACAGCATTACATACTGACTTCTATACCAACCTACTGAGAGAGGATGCTGAGGGACAGCATGACTTCTATACCAACCTACTGAGAGGATGCTGAGGGACAGCATTACATATTGACTTCTATACCAACCTACTGAGAGAGGATGCTGAGGGATGCTGAGGGACAGCATTGCTTACTGAGGGACACTTCTATATACTGACTGAGGGACAGCATGACATATTGACTTCTACCAACCTACTGAGAGAGGATGCTGAGGGACAGCATTACATACTGACTTCTATACCAACCTACTGAGAGAGGATGCTGAGGACAGCATTACATATTGACTTCTATACCAACCTACTGAGAGAGGATGCTGAGGGATGCTGAGGGACAGCATTACATATTGAGTTCTATACCAACCTACTGAGAGAGGATGCTGAGGGATGCTGAGGACAGCAATACATACTGACTTCTATACCAACCAACTGAGAGAGGATGCTGAGGGACAGCATTACATACTGACTTCTATACCAACCTACTGAGAGGGATGCTGAGGGATGCTGAGGGACAGCATTACATACTGACTTCTATACCAACCTACTGAGAGAGGATGCTGAGAGGATGCTGAGGGACAGCATGACATATTGACTTCTATACCAACCTGCTGAGAGAGGATGCTGAGGGACAGCATTACATATTGACTTCTATACCAACCTACTGAGAGAGGATGCTGAGGGACAGCATTACATACTGACTTCTATACCAACCTACTGAGAGAGGATGCTGAGAGGATGCTGAGGGACAGCATTACATACTGACTTCTATACCAACCTACTGAGAGAGGATGCTGAAAGGATGCTGAGGGACAGCATTACATACTGACTTCTATACCAACCTACTGAGAGAGGATGCTGAGGGACAGCATTACATACTGACTTCTTTACCAACCTACTGAGAGAGGATGCTGAGAGGATGCTGAGGGACAGCATGACATATTGACTTCTATACCAACCTGCTGAGAGAGGATGCTGAGGGACAGCATTACATACTGACTTCTATACCAACCTACTGAGAGAGGATGCTGAGGGACAGGACATATTGACTTCTATACCAACCAACTGAGAGAGGATGCTGAGGGACAGCATTACATACTGACTTCTATACCAACCTACTGAGAGAGGATGCTGAGGGACAGCATTACATACTGACTTCTATACCAACCTACTGAGAGAGGATGCTGAGGGACAGCATGACATATTGACTTCTATACCAACCTACTGAGAGAGGATGCTGAGGGACAGAATTACATATTGACTTCTATACCAACCTACTGAGAGAGGATGCTGAGGGACAGCATGACATGCTGAGAGGATGCTGAGGGACAGCATGACATATTGACTTCTATACCAACCTACTGAGAGAGGGATGCTGAGGGACAGCATTACATATTGACTTCTATACCAACCTACTGAGAGAGGATGCTGAGGGACAGCATGACATATTGACTTCTATACCAACCTACTGAGAGAGGATGCTGAGAGGATGCTGAGGGACAGCATTACATACTGACTTCTATACCAACCAACTGAGAGAGGATGCTGAGGACAGCATTACATACTGACTTCTATACCAACCTACTGAGAGAGGATGCTGAGGGACAGCATTACATACTGACTTCTATACCAACCAACTGAGAGAGGATGCTGAGGGACAGCATGACATATTGACTTCTATACCAACCTACTGAGAGAGGATGCTGAGGGACAGCAATTACATATTGAATTCTATACCAACCAACTGAGAGAGGATGCTGAGGGACAGCATTACATATTGACTTCTATACCAACCTACTGAGAGAGGATGCTGAGAGGATGCTGAGGGACAGCATTACATACTGACTTCTATACCAACCTACTGAGAGAGGATGCTGAGGGACAGGATGCTGAGGGACAGCATTACATACTGACTTCTATACCAACCTACTGAGAAGGATGCTGAGGGACAGCATTACATACTGACTTCTATACCAACCTACTGAGAGAGGAAGGGATGCTGAGAGGATGCTGAGGGACAGCATTACATATTGAGTTCTATACCAACCTACTGAGAGAGGATGCTGAGAGGATGCTGAGGGACAGCAATACATACTGACTTCTATACCAACCTACTGAGAGAGGATGCTGAGGGACAGCATTACATACTGACTTCTATACCAACCTACTGAGAGAGGATGCTGAGAGGATGCTGAGGACAGCATTACATACTGACTTCTATACCAACCTACTGAGAGAGGATGCTGAGGGATGCTGAGGACAGCATTACTTACTGTCTTCTATACCAACCTACTGAGAGAGGATGCTGAGGGACAGCATTACATATACTTCTATACCAACCTACTGAGAGGATGCTGAGAGGATGCTGAGGGACAGCATTACATATTGACTTCTATACCAACCTACTGAGAGAGGATGCTGAGAGGATGCTGAGGGACAGCATTACATACTGACTTCTATACCAACCTACTGAGAGAGGATGCTGAAAGGATGCTGAGGGACAGCATTACATACTGACTTCTATACCAACCTACTGAGAGAGGATGCTGAGGGACAGCATTACATACTGACTTCTTTACCAACCTACTGAGAGAGGATGCTGAGGATGCTGACAGCATGACATATTGACTTCTATACCAACCTGCTTCTATACCAACCAACCTACTGAGAGAGGCTGATGCTGAGAGGATGCTGAGGGACAGCATGACATATTGACTTCTATACCAACCTACTGAGAGAGGATGCTGAGGGACAGCATTACATACTGAGTTCTATACCAACCTACTGAGAGAGCATGCTGAGGGACAGCATTACATATTGAGTTCTATACCAACCTACTGAGAGAGCATGCTGAGGGACAGCATTACATATTGAGTTCTATACCAACCTACTGAGAGAGCATGCTGAGGGACAGCATGACATATTGACTTCTATACCAACCTACTGAGAGAGGATGCTGAGGGACAGCATTACATATTGAGTTCTATACCAACCTACTGAGAGAGCATGCTGAGGGACAGCATTACATATTGAGTTCTATACACACAGATGAGATCACTCCCTCTAACAAATCAAATCAAATCAAATGTATTTATATAGCCCTTCTTACATCAGCTGATATCTCAAAGTGCTGTACAGAAACCCAGCCTAAAACCCCAAACAGCAAGCAATGCAGGTGTAGAAGCACGGTGGCTAGGAAAAACTCCCTAGAAAGGCCAAAACCAAGGAAGAAACCTAGAGAGGAACCAGACTATGTGGGGTGGCCAGTCCTCTTCTGGCTGTGCCGGGTAGAGAAAAAAAAAAGAAAAAAAAAAATGTTGAAAAAGTTCCTTGAGGCTCAACACTCTCTGTAATCACAGAAAGTACAAACGACGGAATACCCTGAATAGTCTACCAACGACATAGCCAATCAAATAGTTGTCTGTGATTGTGATTAATATTGTTTGCCAGACATCCCCTACAGTCCTGGTCCTGGAGGGCCGCAGGTTCTAACACAGTCGCAAACGTGAAAAAGTAAATAGTGGGAAAAGAATCAGGTTTTCAACCCAGTCATTTGCTGTTGTGAAATAGGAAAGGCCAGGTGAACTACAATCATCAGGTTTTCAACCCAGTCATTTGCTGTTGTGAAATAGGAAAGGCCAGGTGAACTACAATCATCAGGTTTTCAACCTAAGGCCTTCAGAGAGTGTGGAGAGAGTTCATTTCTCCTGTCTCTTCCTTCGTGTTCTTCTCTCCTAGCCAAGGAGTCAAGGAACTAGTCTGAGTGCCATCATCCCTATGGTTGGCATGACAACGAGTGACAAGGAGTTGCCATGATGTTAGCATACACAGACTGGCACTCAGGCTACCAAGGAAGCCTGGTGGGAAGCGTTTTAACCAGAAAGGGGACATAATTCACTTAAGACAACCAAGCGAGGGAATGGACAATAATCTATCCCGGTATTAAAGTGTATGTAAATGTCTATCTGTTGTGTCACCATGGAGATGACGTTCAGGTCTACTGTAGACTCTACCAGGGGTAGGCGACCGCGTTCCTGGGAGTACTGCAGGTACTGCAGTATTTCGTCCCAACTAGGCAGCACACTGAGCAACTGACTTAACTGATCAGTTCAGTGATTGACTAAATTCAACACACCTGGTCGTCCAGGTCAGTTCAATCAAAAACATGATGTGGTGGAAGTTTTTTCCCAATTGTCATATTTGAGTAAAAGTAAAGACACTTCAATAGAAAATGACTCAAGTGAAAGTGAGTCACACAGTAAAAGTGTATTTGAGAAAAAGTGTAAAAGTGTTTGGTTTTAAATATACTGAAGTATCAAAAGTAAAGGTATAAATAATTTCAAATTCCTTATATTAAGCAAACCAGACAGCACAAGTTTCTAGTTTTTTATTTATTTACAGATAGCCAGGGACAAAGTTCAACACTCAGACATAGTTTACAAACTAAGCATTTGTGTTTTGTGAGTCCTCTAGATCAGAGACAGTAGGGATGACCAGGGATGTTCTCTTGATAAGTGCATGAATTTCATGAAAATGTTCCTGTCCTGCTAAGCATTCAAAATGTAACAAGTACTTTTGAGTAAAAGGGGAAATGTACAGGGTAAAAAGTACATTATTTTCTTTAGGAATGTAGTGAAGTAAAAGTTGTCCAAAATATGAATAGTAAAGTACAGATACCAACAAAAACTACTGAAGTAGTACTTTAAGGTATTTAAAGAGCTTGAGAGGATCTGCAGAGAAGAATGGGAGAAGCTTGTAGCGTCATACCCAAGAAGACTCGAGGCTGTAATCGCTTCCAAAAGGTGCTTCAACAAAGTACTGATTAAAGGGTCTGAATACTCATGTAAATGTGATATTTCCATTTTTTTAGTTGTAATAAATTTGCCAAAATTTCTAAAAACCAGTTTTTGCTTCGTCATTATGGGGTATTGTGATGTCATTATGGGGTATTGTGATGTCATTATGGGGTATTGTGATGTCATTATGGGGTATTGTGATGTCATTATGGGGTATTGTGATGTCATTATGGGGTGTTGTGATGTCATTATGGGGTATTGTGATGTCATTATGGGGTATTGTGATGTCATTATGGGGTATTGTGTATAGATTGATGAGGGGAAAAAACGATTTAATCCATTTTAGAATAAGGCTGTAATCTAACAACATGTGGAAAAAGTGAAGGGGTCTGAATACCTTCCAAATGTAAGTACTTTACACCACTGAAAAGATGAAGTACCTGCGGCCCTCCAGGACCAGGCCTGTAGAGGATGTCTGGCAAACAATGTTAATCACAATCACAGACAACTATTTGATTGGCTATGTCGTTGGTAGCCTATTCAGGGTATTCCATCGTTCGTACTTTCTGTGATTACAGAGAGCGTTGAGCCTCAAGGAACTTTTTCAACTTCTGTGTTTGAAGTGAACAAAAATAAACAACTTAAACTGCCAAAGAGTTTGGCTTGAAGCGTAATAAAACTATGGAACCATAAAACTATGGAACCATGAAAAAGCTTCTTTTTTTTTAATGCTCGAAGGGTCTTTTAGGGAAGACCTATTCTACCGTAGTTCAGTAAAACGCGTTGTCATGGAGATGCATTGTTTACCCGTTAAGGAAACGGCACTTTGAGAGAGACGGAGAAGGAAGTAGAAGAACTAGCTATTAGATCAACCTGTGTTCTGTTTCGCAGAGTGTCTGGGGGCTACTTCTATTCTAAGCATAAAAACTGTTCACTAAATTACAAGGTTTTATTGTTTCTCTCCTCAGGTAGAAACCTGAGCTAAGGACAGGAAACATTTCAGAGTGTGGTTCCACTTGCTATGTTTCAAAGCTTGAAGCCGACACAAAACGATCAGTCAAGGGGTGGGACAAGGTGGAGAAGACCACCCAGAACAGAGTGTGATTGATGGACAGTCCGGATGGCCTATATGCTCCCTGGCCAGTGATCAACCAATCAATCACATTTATTTATAAAGCCCTTCTTACATCAGCTGATGTCACAAAGTGCTGTACAGAAATCCAGCCTAAAACCCCAAACAGCAAGCAATGCAGGTGTAGAAGCAGGGTGGCTAAGAAATACTCCCTAGAAAGGCCGGAACCTAGGAAGAAACCTAGAGAGGAACCAGGCTATGAGGGGTGGCCAGTCCTCTTCTGGCTGTGCTGGGTGGAGTTTATAACATAACATGGCCAAGATGTTCAAATGTTCATAGATGACAAGCATGGTCAAATAATAATAATCACAGTGGTTGTAGAGGGTGCAACAGGTCAGCACCTCAGGAGTAAATGTCAGTTATCTTTTCATAGCCGATCATTCAGAGTATCTCTACCATTAGCATGTCCGGTGAACAGGTCAGGGTTTTATAGCCGCAGGTAGAACAGTTGAAACTGGAGCAGCAGCACAACAAGGTGGACTGGGGACAGCAAGGAGTCATCATGCCAGGTAGTCCTGAGGCATGGTCCTAGGGCTCAGGTCCTCCTCCGAGAGAGAGAGAGCGAGAGAGAGAGAGAGAGAAAGAGAGAGAGAGAGAGAGAGAGAGAGAGAGAGAGAGAGACAGAAAGAAAGAAAGAAAGAAAGAAAGAAAGAAAGAAAGAAAGAAAGAGAAAAAGAGAAAAAGAGAAAAAGAGAAAAAGAGAGAAATAGAGAGAGCATACTTAAATTCACACATGACACCGGATAAGACAGGAGAAATACTCCAGATATAACAGACTGACCCCAGCCCCCGACACATAAATTATTGCAGCATAAATACTGGAGGCTGAGACAGGAGGGGTCGGGAGACACTGTGGCCCCGTCCGACGATACCCCTGTACAGGGCCAAACAGGTAGGATATGACCCCACCCACTTTGCCAAAGCACAGCTCCCACACCACTAGAGGGATATCTTCAACCACCAACTTACCATCCTGAGGCAAGGCCGAGTATAGCCCACAAAGATCTCCCCCACGGCACAAACCCAAGGGGGGGCGCCAACCAGGTCAGGAAGATCACGTCATGGGCCTGGCTGAGTAAGGAAGTCATTTTTCAAATCTGGGTTTCTCTCACATCAATAACAATCTAGGAAGACAAGACACACAATGGCCTTTAGGGGAGTTGTTGAGTGCATCGTTGAAGGCACACATATTTATACCCAGCATTCCGTGCAACAGGGATTGACCTAGGAGACCACTCTTCTTCCATCAAGAAGGATCAGAGACTCCGTAGAACTAGAATGACCCACTCAATAGTGAGATAGACTGGGGGAAGAGAGGCTGTGTGTTTAAAAAGGTATGTGGAGAGGAGGAACGAGTCTAAATGGAAGGATGGAGAGACTTCTCTAGAATGTTCTTCTCAATATCAGATAGACTGGGGAAGAGAGGCTGTGTGTTTAAAAAGGTATGTGGAGAGGAGGAATGACTTAAATGGAAGGAAGATATTGTTCTTCAATCACCAACACAAGAAGACACAATGACTTATTGGGAAGATATTGATCATCAATGACCAATTGGGAAGACACACACACAATGACCAATTGAGAAGACACACACACAATGACCTATTGGGAAGACACACACACAATGACCAATTGAGAATGGGGGGATGAGGTTGAGGATGAGGTAGAAACACTAGTGAGGATGAGGTTAGGTAGAAACACTAGTGAGGGTGAGGTTAGGTAGAAACACCAGTGAGGAGGAGGTAGAAACACTAGTGAGGATGAGGTAGAAACACTAGTGACGATGAGGTAAAAACACTAGTGAGGATGAGGTTAGGTAGAACCACTAGTAAGGATGAGGTAGAACCACTAGTGCGGATGAGGATGAGGTAGAAACACTAGTGAGGAGGAGGTAGAAACACTAGTGAGGATGAGGTTAGGTAGAAACACTAGTGGGGATGAGGTTAGGTAGAAACACTAGTGAAGATGAGGTAGAACCACTAGTGAAGATGAGGTTAGGTAGAAACACTAGTGAGGATGAGGTAGAAACACTATTGGGGATGAGGTTAGGTAGAAACACTAGTGAGGATGAGGTAGAAACACTAGTGAGGATGAGGTAGAAACACTATTGGGGATGAGGTTAGGTAGAAACACTAGTGAGGATGAGGTAGAAACACTAGTGATGATGAGGTAGAAACACTAGTTGGGATGAGGTAGAAACACTAGTGAAGATGAGGTAGAACCACTAGTGAAGATGAGGTAGAAACACTAATGAAGATGAGGTAGAACCACTAGTGAAGATGAGGTAGAAACACTAGTGAGTATGAGGTAGAAACACTAGTGAGGATGAGGTAGAAACACTATTGGGGATGAGGTTAGGTAGAAACACTAGTGAGGATGAGGTAGAAACACTATTGGGGATGAGGTTAGGTAGAAACACTAGTGAGGATGAGGTAGAAACACTAGTGAGGAAGAGGTAGAAACACTATTGGGGATGAGGTAGAAACACTAGTAAGGATGAGGTTAGGTTGAAACACTAGTGGGGATGAGGTAGAAACACTAGTGAAGATGAGGTAGAACCACTAGTGAAGATGAGGTAGAAACACTAGTGAAGATGAGGTAGAACCACTAGTGAAGATGAGGTAGAAACACTAGTGAGGATGAGGTAGAAACACTAGTGAGGATGAGGTTAGGTAGAAACACTAGTGAGGATTAGGTAGAACCACTATTGGGGATGAGGTTAGGTAGAAACACTAGTGGGGATGAGGTTAGGTAGAAACACTAGTGAGGATGAGGTAGAAACACTAGTGAGGATGAGGTAGAAACACTAGTGGGGATGAGGTTAGGTAGAAACACTAGTGAGGATGAGGTAGAAACACTATTGGGGATGAGGTTAGGTAGAAACACTAGTGGGGATGAGGTTAAGTAGAAACACTAGTGAGGATGAGGTAGAACCACTAGTGAGGATGAGGATGAGGTAGAAACACTAGTGAGGATGAGGTAGAAACACCAGTGAAGATGAGGTTAGGTAGAAACACTAGTGGGGATGAGGTTAGGTTGAAACACTAGTTGGGATGAGGTAGAAACACTAGTGCGGATGAGGTAGAAACACTAGTGGGGATGAGGTTAGGTAGAAACACTAGTGAAGATGAGGTAGAACCACTAGTGAAGATGAGGTTAGGTAGAAACACTAGTGGGGATGAGGTAGAAACACTATTGGGGATGAGGTTAGGTAGAAACACTAGTGAGGATGAGGTAGAAACACGAGTGAGGATGAGGTAGAAACACTATTGGGGATGAGGTTAGGTAGAAACACTAGTGAGGATGAGGTAGAAACACAAGTGAGGATGAGGTAGAAACACTAGTGAAGATGAGGTAGAAACACTAGTGAGGATGAGGTAGAAACACTATTGGGGATGAGGTTAGGTAGAAACACTAGTGGGGATGAGGTTAGGTTGAAACACTAGTGAGGATGAGGTTAGGTAGAACCACTAGTGAGGATGAGGTAGAACCACTAGTTAGGATGAGGATGAGGTAGAAACACTAGTGAGGAGGAGGTAGAAACACTAGTGAAGATGAGGTAGAACCACTAGTGAAGATGAGGTAGAAATACTAGTGAGGATGAGTGTTTCAACCTAACCTCATCCCCACTAGTGTTTCTACCTCATCCCCACTAGTGTTTCTACCTAACCTGATCCCCACTAGTGTTTCAACCTAACCTCATCCGCACTAGTGTTTCAACCTAACCTCAACCGCCCTAGTGTTTCAACCTAACCTCATCCCCACTAGTGTTTCTACCTCATCCACACTAGTTTTTCTACCTCATCCCCACTAGTGTTTCAACCTAACCTCATCCCCACTAGTGTTTCTACCTAACCTCATCTTCACTAGTGTTTCTACCTCATCCTCACTAGTGTTTCTACCTCATCCTCATCCTCACTAGTGGTTCTACCTCATCCTCACTAGTGTTTCTACTTAACCTCATCCCCACTAGTGTTTCTACCTAACCTCATCCCCAATAGTGTTTCTACCTCATCCTCACTAGTGTTTCTACCTAACCTCATCCCCACTAGTGTTTCTACCTCATCCTCACTAGTGTTTCTACCTAACCTCATCCCCACTAGTGTTTCTACCTAACCTCATCCCCAATAGTGGTTCTACCTCATCCTCACTAGTGTTTCTACCTCATCCTCACTAGTGTTTCTACCTCATCTTCACTAGTGGTTCTACCTCATCTTCACTAGTGTTTCTACCTCATCCTCACTAGTGGTTCTACCTCATCTTCACTAGTGTTTCTACCTCACCTTCACTAGTGGTTCTACCTCATCTTCACTAGTGTTTCTACCTCATCCCCACTAGGGTTTCAACCTAACCTCATCCTCACTAGTGTTTCTACCTCATCCCCAATAGTGTTTCTACCTCATCCTCACTAGTGTTTCTACCTCATCCTCACTAGTGTTTCTACCTAACCTCATCCCCAATAGTGTTTCTACCTCATCCTCACTAGTGTTTCTACCTCATCCTCACTAGTGTTTCTACCTAACCTCATCCCCAATAGTGTTTCTACCTCATCCTCACTAGTGTTTCTACCTCATCCCCACTAGTGTTTCTACCTAACCTCATCTTCACTAGTGGTTCTACCTCATCTTCACTAGTGTTTCTACCTAACCTCATCCCCACTAGTGTTTCTACCTAACCTCATCCTCACTAGTGTTTCTACCTCATCTTCACTAGTGGTTCTACCTCATCTTCACTAGTGTTTCTACCTCCTCCTCACTAGTGTTTCTACCTCATCCTCATCCTCACTAGTGGTTCTACCTCATCCTCACTAGTGGTTCTACCTAACCTCATCCTCACTAGTGTTTCAACCTCATCCTCACTAGTGTTTCTACCTAACCTCATCCCCAATAGTGTTTCTACCTCATCCTCACTAGTGTTTCTACCTCATCCTCACTAGTGTTTCTACCTAACCTCATCCCCAATAGTGTTTCTACCTCATCCTCACTAGTGTTTCTACCTCATCCTCACTAGTGTTTCTACCTCATCTTCACCAGTGTTTCTACCTCATCCCCACTAGTGTTTCAACCTAACCTCATCCTCACTAGTGTTTCTACCTCATCCCCAATAGTGTTTCTACCTCATCCTCACTAGTGTTTCTACCTCATCCTCACTAGTGTTTCTACCTAACCTCATCCCCAATAGTGTTTCTACCTCATCCTCACTAGTGTTTCTACCTCATCCTCACTAGTGTTTCTACCTCATCCATCTTCACTAGTGTTTCTACCTCACCTCATCTCCTCACTCAGTGGTTCTACCTCATCCTCACTAGTGGTTCTACCTAACCTCATCCTCACTAGTGTTTTTACCTCATCGTCACTAGTGTTTCTACCTCATCCTCACTAGTGTTTCTACCTCATCCTCACTGGTGTTTCTACCTAACCTCACCCTCACTAGTGTTTCTACCTAACCTCATCCTCACTAGTGTTTCTACCTCATCCTCACTAGTGTTTCTACCTAACCTCATCCTCACTAGTGTTTCTACCTAACCTCATCCTCACTAGTGTTTCTACCTAACCTCATCCTCACTAGTGTTTCTACCTCATCCTCACTAGTGTTTCTACCTCATCCTCACTAGTGTTTCTAACCTCATCCTCACTAGTGTTTCTACCTAACCTCATCCTCACTAGTAGTTCTACCTAACCTCATCCTCACTAGTGTTTCTACCTCATCCTCACTAGTGTTTCTACCTCATCCTCACTAGTGGTTCTACCTCATCCTCACTAGTGGTTCTACCTCATCCTCACTAGTAGTTCTACCTCATCCTTACTAGTGTTTCTACCTCATCCTCACTAGTGTTTCTACCTCATCCTCACTAGTGTTTCTACCTCATCCTCATCCTCACTAGTGGTTCTACCTCATCCTCACTAGTGGTTCTACCTCATCCTTACTAGTGTTTCTACCTAACCTCATCCTCACTAGTGTTTCTACCTCATCCTCACTAGTGTTTCTACCTAACCTCATCCTCACTTCCTCACTCTTCCCTGACATTTTCAACCTTTCCCTGACCGAGTCTGTCATACAAACATGTTTCAAGCAGAACACCATAGTCCCTGTGCCCAAGGAAGCGAATGGTAACCTTCCTAAATGATTACCGCCCCGTGGCACTCACATCGGTAGCCATGAAGTGCTTTGAAAGGCTGGTCATGGCTCACATCAACAGCATCCTCCCGGACACCCTAGACCCACTCGATTCGCATTCCGCCCCAACAGATCCACAGATGATGCAATCTCAATCGCACTCCACACTGCCATTTCTCACCTGGACAAAAGGAACACCTATGTGAGAATGCTGTTCATTGACTACAGCTCAGCGTTCAACACCATAGTGCCCACGTCTGCCACACTGATCCTTAACACTGGGGCCTCTCAGGGGTGTGTACTTAGTCCCCTCCTGTACTCCCTGTTCACCCACAACTGCGCTGCCAAAAACAAATCCAACACCATCATTAAGTTTACTGACGACACAACAGTGGTAGGCCCGATCACAGACAACGATGAGATGGCCTATATGGAGGAGGTCAGAGAACTGGCAGTGTGGTGCCAGGACAACGACCTCTCCCTCTGTGAGCAAGACAAAGGAGCTGATCGTGGACTACAGGAAAAGGCAGGCCGAACAGGTCCCCATTAACATCGACGGGGCTGTAGTGGATCTGGTTGAGAGTTTCAAGTTCCTTGGTGTCCACACACCAAGACAGTCGTGAAGAGGGCACGACAAAAACCTATTCCCCCTCAGGAGACTGAAAAGATTTGGCATGGGTCCTCAGACCCTCAAAAGGTTCTACAGCTGCACCATCGAGAGCATCCTAACCGTTTGCATCACCGCCTGTTATGGCAACTGCTCCACATCTGACCGTAAGGCGCTACAGAGGGGAGTGCGTACGGCCCAGTACATACATACAATTTACATTGACCCCCCCCATTTTGTACACTGCTGCTACTTGCTGTTTATTGTCTATACATAGTCACTTCACCCCCACCTACATGTACAAATGACCTCAACTAACCTGTACCCCTGTACACTGACTCAGTACCTGTACCCCCGCACACTGACTCAGTACCTGTACCCCCGCACACTGACTCAGTACCTGTACCCCTGTACACTGACTAGGTACCTATACCCTGCACACTGACTCAGTACCTGTACCCGTGTACACTGACTCAGTACCTATACCCCTGTACACTGACTAGGTACCTATACCCCTGCACACTGACTCAGTACCTGTACCCCCGCACACTGACTCAGTACCTGTACCCCTGTACACTGACTAGGTACCTGTACCCCTGCACACTGACTCGATACCTGTACCCCTGCACACTGACTAGGTACCTGTACCCCTGCACACTGACTAGGTACCTGTACCCCTGTACACTGACTCGGTACCTGTACCCCTGTACACTGACTAAGTAACTGTACCCCTGTACACTGACTCAGTACCTATACCCCTGTACACTGACTCAGTACCTGTACTCCTGCACACTGACTCAGTACCTGTACCCCTGTACACTGACAGGTACCTATACCCCTGCACACTGCCTAGGTACCTGTAGCCCTGCACACTGACTAGGTACCGGTAGCCCTGCACACTGACTAGGTACCTGTACCCCTGCACACTGACTAGGTACCTGTACCCCTGCACACTGACTAGGTACCTGTACCCCTGCACACTGACTAGGTACCTGTAGCCCTGTACACTGACTAGGTACCTGTACCCCTGCACACTGACTAGGTACCTGTACCCTGACTGCACACTGACTAGGTACCTGTAGCCCTGCACACTGACTAGGTACCTGTAGCCCTGCACACTGACTAGGTACCTGTAGCCCTGCACACTGACTAGGTACCTGTAGCCCTGCACACTGACTAGGTACCTGTAACCCTGTACACTGACTAGGTACCTGTAGCCCTGCACACTGACTAGGTACCTGTACCCCTGCACACTGACTAGGTACCTGTACCCCTGCACACTGACTAGGTACCTGTACCCCTGCACACTGACTAGGTACCTGTACCCTGCACACTGACTAGGTACCTGTACCCTGCACACTGACTAGGTACCTGTAGCCCTGTACACTGACTAGGTACCTGTACCCCTGCACACTGACTAGGTACCTGTAGCCCTGCACACTGACTAGGTACCTGTACCCCTGCACACTGACTAGGTACCTGTAACCCTGCACACTGACTAGGTACCTGTAACCCTGTACACTGACTAGGTACCTGTAGCCCTGCACACTGACTAGGTACCTGTAGCCCCTGCACACTGACTAGGTACCTGTAGCCCTGCACACTGACTAGGTACCTGTAGCCCTGCACACTGACTAGGTACCTGACTAGGTACCTGTAGCCCTAGCCCTGTACACTGACTAGGTACCTGTAGCCCTGTACACTGACTAGGTACCTGTAGCCCTGCACACTGACTAGGTAGCCCTGTACACTGACTAGGTACCTGTAGCCCTGTACACTGACTAGGTACCTGTAGCCCTGTACACTGACTAGGTACCTGTAGCCCTGTACACTGACTAGGTACCTGTAGCCCTGTGACTACACTGACTGACTAGGTACCTGTAGCCCTGCACACTGACTAGGTACCTGTAGCCCTGCACACTGACTAGGTACCTGTAGCCCTGCACACTGACTAGGTACCTGTAGCCCTGCACACTGACTAGGTACCTGTAGCCCTGCACACTGACTAGGTACCTGTAGCCCTGCACACTGACTAGGTACCGGTACCCTGCACACTGACTAGGTACCTGTAGCCCTGCACACTGACTGAGGTACCTGTAGCCCTGCACACTGACTAGGTACCTGTAGCCCTGCACACTGACTAGGTACCTGTAGCCCTGCACACTGACTAGGTACCTGTAGCCCTGCACACTGACTAGGTACCTGTAGCCCTGCACACTGACTAGGTACCTGTAGCCCTGCCCCTGTAGCCCTGCACACTGACTAGGTACCTGTAGCCCTGCACACTGACTAGGTACCTGTAGCCCTGACACACCTGTAGCCCTGACACTGACTAGGTACCTGTAGCCCTGCACACTGACTAGGTACCTGTAGCCCTGCACACTGACTAGGTACCTGTAGCCCTGCACACTGACTAGGTACCTGTAGCCCTGCACACTGACTAGGTACCTGTAGCCCTGCACACTGACTAGGTACCTGTAGCCCTGCACACTGACTAGGTACCTGTAGCCCTGCACACTGACTAGGTACCTGTAGCCCTGTACACTGACTAGGTACCTGTAGCCCTGTACCTGACTGGTACACTGACTAGGTACCTGTAGCCCTGCACACTGACTAGGTACCTGTAGCCCTGTACACTGACTAGGTACCTGTAGCCCCTGTAGCCCTGTACACTGACTGGTACCTGTAGCCCTGCACACTGACTAGGTACCTGTACACTGACCCTGTAGCCCTGCACACTGACTAGGTACCTGTAGCCCTGCACACTGACTAGGTACCTGTAGCCCTGCACACTGACTAGGTACCTGTAGCCCTGCACACTGACTAGGTACCTGTAGCCCTGCACACTGACTAGGTACCTGTAGCCCTGCACACTGACTAGGTACCTGTAGCCCTGCACACTGACTAGGTACCTGTAGCCCTGCACACTGACTAGGTACCTGTAGCCCTGCACACTGACTAGGTACCTGACTAGCCCTGCACACTGACTAGGTACCTGTAGCCCTGCACACTGACTAGGTACCTGTAGCCCTGCACACTGACTAGGTACCTGTAGCCCTGCACACTGACTAGGTACCTGTAGCCCTGCACACTGACTAGGTACCTGTAGCCCTGCACACTGACTAGGTACCTGTAGCCCTGCACACTGACTAGGTACCTGTAGCCCTGCACACTGACTAGGTACCTGTAGCCCTGTAGCCCTGCACACTGACTAGGTACCTGTAGCCCTGCACTGACTGACTAGGCCCTACCTGACTAGGTACCCCCTGCACACTGACTAGGTACCTGTAGCCCTGCACACTGACTAGGTACCTGTAGCCCTGCACACTGACTAGGTACCTGTAGCCCTGCACACTGACTAGGTACCTGTAGCCCTGCACACTGACTAGGTACCTGTAGCCCTGCACACTGACTAGGTACCTGTAGCCCTGTACACTGACTACACCTGTGCCCTAGGTGACCCTGTAGCCCTGCACACTGACTAGGTACCTGTAGCCCTGCACACTGACTAGGTACCTGTAGCCCTGTGACTAGGTACCCTGCCCTACACTGACTAGGTACCTGTAGCCCTGCACACTGACTAGGTACCTGTAGCCCTGCACACTGACTAGGTACCTGTAGCCCTGCACACTGACTAGGTACCTGTACCCCTGCACACTGACTAGGTACCTGTAGCCCTGCACACACTGACTAGGTACCTGTAGCCCTGTACACTGACTAGGTACCTGTAGCCCCCTGCACACTGACTAGGTACCTGTAGCCCTGCACACCCTGCACACTGACTAGGTACCTGTAGCCCTGCACACTGACTAGGTACCTGTAGCCCTGCACACTGACTAGGTACCTGTAGCCCTGCACACTGACTAGGTACCTGTAGCCCTGCACACTGACTAGGTACCTGGTACCTGCCCTGCCCTAGGTACCTGTGCCCTGCACACTGACTAGGTACCTGTAGCCCTGCACACTGACTAGGTACCTGTAGCCCTGCACACTGACTAGGTACCTGTAGCCCTGTACACTGACTAGGTACCTGTAGCCCTGTACACTGACTAGGTACCTGTAGCCCTGTACACTGACTAGGTACCTGTAGCCCTGTACACTGACTAGGTACCTGTAGCCCTGTACACTGACTAGGTACCTGTAGCCCTGTACACTGACTAGGTACCTGACTAGGTAGCCCTGCACACTGACTAGGTACCTGTAGCCCTGTACACTGACTGACCTGTAGCCCTGTACACTGACTAGGTACCTGTAGCCCTGTACACTGACTAGGTACCTGTAGCCCTGTACACTGACTAGGTACCTGTACCTGTACCTGCACACTGACTAGGTACCTGTAGCCCTGCACACTGACTAGGTACCTGTACCTGTAGACCCTGCACACTGACTAGGTACCTGTACCCTGCACACTGACTAGGTACCTGTACCCTGACTACACTGACTAGGTACCTGTAGGTACCCCTGCACACTGACTAGGTACACACTGACTAGGTACCTGTACCCTGTACACTGACTAGGTACCTGTAGCCCTGCACACTGACTAGGTACCTGTAGCCCTGCACACTGACTAGGTACCTGTAGCCCTGCACACTGACTAGGTACCTGTAGCCCTGTACACTGACTAGGTACCTGTAGCCCTGTACACTGACTAGGTACCTGTAGCCCTGCACTGACTGACTGCACACTGACTAGGTACCTGTAGCCCTGCACACTGACTAGGTACCTGTAGCCCTGTACACTGACTAGGTACCTGTAGCCCTGTACACTGACTAGGTACCTGTAGCCCTGTACACTGACTAGGTACCTGTAGCCCTGTACACTGACTAGGTACCTACCCCTGTACCCCTGTAGCACACTGACTAGGTACCTGTAGCCACTGACCTGTAGCCCTGCACACTGACTAGGTACCTGTACCCCTGCAGGTGACCCTGTAGCCCTGCACACTGACTAGGTACCTGACTAGGTACCCCTGCACACTGACTAGGTACCTGTACCCCTGCACACTGACTAGGTACCTGTACCCCTGTACACTGACTAGGTACCTGTACCCCTGCACACTGACTAGGTACCTGTAGCCCTGTACACTGACTAGGTACCTGTACCCTGCACACTGACTAGGTACCTGTACCCCTGCACACTGACTAGGTACCTGTACCCCTGCACTGACTAGGTACCTGTAGCCCTGCACACTGACTAGGTACCTGTAGCCCTGTACACTGACTAGGTACCTGTAGCCCTGTACACTGACTAGGTACCTGTAGCCCTGCACACTGACTAGGTACCTGTAGCCCTGGTACACTGACCCTGCACACTGACTAGGTACCTGTACCCTGCACACTGACTAGGTACCTGTAGCCCTGCACACTGACTAGGTACCTGTAGCCCTGCACACTGACTAGGTACCCTGTACACCCTGGTACCTACACTGACTAGGTACCTGTACCCTGTACTGACTAGGTACCTGTACCCCTGTACACTGACTAGGTACCTGTACCCCTGTACACTGACTAGGTACCTGTGCACTGACTAGGTACCCCCTGCACACTGACTAGGTACCTGTAGCCCTGCACACTGACTAGGTACCTGTACCCCTGTGACACTGACACTGACTAGGTACCTGTGCACACCCCTGTGCACACTGACTAGGTACCTGTAGTAGACCCTGTACCCCTGCACACTGACCCCTAGGTACCTGTACACTGACCCTGTACACTGACTAGGTACCTGTACCCCTGCACACTGACTAGGTACCTGTACCCTGTACACTACCTGTACCCCTGACTGAGGTACCTGTAGCCCTGCACACTGACTAGGTACCTAGGTAGCCCTGTACACTGACTACACTGACTAGGTACCTGTAGCCCTGTACACTGACTAGGTACCTGTAGCCCTGTACACTGACTAGGTACCTGTAGCCCTGCACACTGACTAGGTACCTGTACCCCTGTACACTGACTAGGTACCTGTAGCCCTGTACACTGACTAGGTACCTGTACCCCTGCACACTGACTAGGTACCTGTAGCCCTGCACACTGACTAGGTACCTGTAGCCCTGCACACTGACTAGGTACCTGTAACCCTGTACACTGACTAGGTACCTGTAGCCCTGTACACTGACTAGGTACCTGTACCCCTGTACACTGACTAGGTACCTGTAGCCCTGCACACTGACTAGGTACCTGTAGCCCTGTACACTGACTAGGTACCTGTACCCTGACTGCCCCCTGCACACTGACTAGGTACCTGTACCCCACTGCACACTGACTAGGTACCTGTACCCTGTGACACCTGACTAGGTACCTGTACCCTGCACACTGACTAGGTACCTGTACCCCTGTACACTGACTAGGTACCTGTAGGTACCCCTGTACACTGACTGTACACTGACTAGGTACCTGTACCCCTGCACACTGACTAGGTACCTGTAGCCCTGCACACTGACTAGGTACCTGTAGCCCTGCACACTGACTAGGTACCTGTAGCCCTGTACACTGACTACCTGACTGACTAGGTACCTGTACCCTGTGACTAGGTAGCCCTGACTAGGTACCTGTACCCTGTACACTGACTAGGTACCTGTAGCCCTGCACACACTGACTGAGGTACCTGTAGCCCTGTACACTGACTAGGTACCTGTAGCCCTGTACACTGACTAGGTACCTGTAGCCCTGCACACTGACTAGGTACCTGTAGCCCTGCACACTGACAGGTACCTGTACCCCTGCACACTGACTAGGTACCTGTACCCCTGCACACTGACTAGGTACCTGTACCCCTGCACACTGACTAGGTACCTGTGACCCCCTGCACACTGACTAGGTACCTGTACCCTGTACACTGACCCTGTACCCTGCACACTGACTAGGTACCTGTACCCTGTACACTGACTGGGTACCTGGTAGCCCTGCACACTGACTAGGTACCTGTAGCCCTGCACACTGACTAGGTACCTGTAGCCCTGCACACTGACTAGGTACCTGTAGCCCTGTACACTGACTAGGTACCTGTAGCCCTGACTACACCCCTGACACTGACTAGGTACCTGTACCCTGTACACTGACTAGGTACCCCTGTAGCCCTGCCCTGCACTGACTAGGTACCTGTAGCCCTGTACACTGACTAGGTACCTGTAGCCCTGCACACTGACTAGGTACCTGTAGCCCTGCCTGACTAGGTACCTGTAGCCTGTACACTGACTAGGTACCTGTAGGTACCTGTACCCTAGGTACCTGTACCCTGACTAGGTACCTGTGACCCCTGTACACACTGACTAGGTACCTGTAGCCCTGCACACTGACTAGGTACCTGTAGCCCTGTACACTGACTAGGTACACTGACTAGGTACCTGTAGCCCTGTACACTGACTAGGTACCTGTAGCCCTGTACACTGACTAGGTACCTGTACCCCCTGCACACTGACTAGGTACCTGTAGCCCTGTACACTGACTAGGTACCTGTAGCCCTGTACACTGACTAGGTACCTGTAGCCCTGCACACTGACTAGGTACCTGTAGCCCTGTACACTGACTAGGTACCTGTACCCCTGCACACTGACTAGGTACCTGTACCCCTGTACACTGACTAGGTACCTGTACCCCTGCACACTGACTAGGTACCTGTACCCCTGCACACTGACTAGGTACCTGTACCCCCGCACACTGACTAGGTACCTGTACCCCTGTACATCATTTCATTATTGATATTCTAATTGTGTTACTTTTTTATAATTATTTTTTATTTCAGTCTTTTTGGTAAATATTTTCTTAACTCTTCTTGAATTGCACTGTTGGTTAAGGGCTTGTCAGTAAAGCATTTCACAGTAAGGTCTACACTGTTGGTTAAGGGCTTGTCAGTAAAGCATTTCACAGTAAGGTCTACACTGTTGGTTAAGGGCTTGTAAGTCAGCATTTCACTGTAAGGTCTACACTGTTGGTTAAGGGCTTGTAAGTTAAGCATTTCACTGTAAGGTCTACACTGTTGGTTAAGGGCTTGTAAGTTAATTAAGCATTTCACTGTAAGGTCTACACTGTTGGTTAAGGGCTTGTAAGTTAAGCATTTCACTGTAAGGTCTACACTGTTGGTTAAGGGCTTGTCAGTAAAGCATTTCACTGTGAGGTCTACACTGTTGGTTAAGGGCTTGTCAGTAAAGCATTTCACTGTGAGGTCTACACTGTTGGTTAAGGGCTTGTCAGTAAAGCATTTCACTGTGAGGTATACACTGTTGGTTAAGGGCTTGTCAGTAAAGCATTTCACTGTGAGGTCTACACTGTTGGTTAAGGGCTTGTCAGTAAAGCATTTCACTGTGAGGTCTACACTGTTGGTTAAGGGCTTGTCAGTTAAGCATTTCACTGTGAGGTCTACACTGTTGGTTAAGGGCTTGTAAGTAAAGCATTTCACTGTGAGGTCTACACTGGTTAAGGGCTTGTAAGTAAAGCATTTCACTGTGAGGTCTACACTGGTTAAGGGCTTGTCAGTCAGCATTTCACGGTAAAGTCTACACTGTTGGTTAAGGGCTTGTAAGTCAGCATTTCACTCTAAAGTCCACACTTGTATTAAGGCACATGTGACAAATAAAGTTTGATTTGATTTGAATAGAAAAAAGTACCTGTGTCTTTTACAGTGGAACATAGAGATTGATAGAGGGCACATCAGCATCACCATAAAGCTTGATAGAGGGTATAACTGCTCCATAGGGACCAATAGAGGAGGCATCTGTCACAAAGCTCCTCCTTCTGTCTCTCCACATCCCAGAATTCAGAACACTTCCTTTGTTTTCATTTGAACTGTTGCTATTTCTTAACATTCATAGCCTTTGGATATGCGAAGCTGTGTGTTTCTCCTCAAACAGTTTATTTCGTTCTGTGTGTTCTGTGGATTGGCTGTGTGAGAGAAATGTGTTGGAAACGACAATTGACAAAGACAGTCTGTTTAAAACTAATAACACACAAACAATTATACATTTTCATTACTTTATTGAACACACCATGTAAACAATCACAGTGCAGGCTGGGAAAAGTCTGTGAACCCCTAGGCCAATGACTTCTCCAAAAGCTAATATTAATGTGATTAATATTAACCCCAGACTGGAGGGTAATCACATTAGTATTAACCCCAGACTGGAGGGTAATCACATTAATATTAACCCCAGACTGGAGGGTAATCACATTAGTATTAACCCCAGACTGGAGGGTAATCACATTAGTATTAACCCCAGACTGGAGGGTAATCACATTATTATATTAACCCCAGACTGGGGGTAATCACATTAGTATTAACCCCAGACTGGAGGGTAATCACATTAATATTAACCCCAGACTGGAGGGTAATCACATTAGTATTAACCCCAGACTGGAGGGTAATCACATTAATATTAACCCCAGACTGGGGGGTAATCACATTAGTATTAACCCCAGACTGGAGGGTAATCACATTAATATTAACCCCAGACTGGAGGGTGACTGGAGGGTAATCACATTAGTATTAACCCCAGACTGGAGGGTAATCACATTAATATTAACCCCAGACTGGAGGGTAATCACATTAGTATTAACCCCAGACTGGAGGGTAATCACATTAATATTAACCCCAGACTGGAGGGTAATCACATTAGAATTAACCCCAGACTGGAGGGTAATCACATTAGTATTAACCCCAGACTGGAGGGTAATCACATTAATTAACCCCAGACTGGAGGGTAATCACATTAATATTAACCCCAGACTGGAGGGTAATTAACCCCAGACTGGAGGGTAATCACATTAGTATTAACCCCAGACTGGAGGGTAATCACATTAGTATTAACCCCAGACTGGAGGGTAATCACATTAATATTAACCCCAGACTGGAGGGTAATCACATTAGTATTAACCCCAGACTGGAGGGTAATCACATTAGTATTAACCCCAGACTGGGGTAATCACATTAGTATTAACCCCAGACTGGAGGGTAATCACATTAACCCCCAGACTGGAGGGTAATCACATTAGTATTAACCCCAGACTGGAGGGTAATCACATTAGACTGGAGGGTAATCAAGTATTAACCCCAGACTGGAGGGTAATGTGATTGTGCTCCCATGTATTACCTCTGAATTGTGAAGACCAGACCACACACCACGAGCATAGAGAGATAGAGGTTCTCTCATTCTCCAGCCATATTTCCATGTCCAGGTCCGTATTGAGAGAAAAAAAGAGACGCAAGAGAGAGAGAGAGAAAAAGTAGTGAGTTGACCTCTGTGGTATTTTGTATCCAAATTCAACTTTGGACATTCTCATGTATTTTATCTGCCATAGAGTGCTTGATAAAATACAAACCACAAATAATAACCTGCTTCACTGTGACTGGGATTTGGGGAATGAATGAATATAAACTCTGGGATACAATGAATTGTGGATCGCTGATTTCAGAAGTATATTTAATTGACACAGCAGTGGTTGTGTTTAAACAGTCAGCCCAATTATGATCTTTTGACCAATTATGAAAAAGGATACTTGTGAATTTTGCCAATGAGGCACGTTATCTACTTCCCATGAGTCACGTTATCTACTTCCCATGAGGCACGTTATCTACTTCCCATGAGGCACGTTATCTACTTCCCATGAGGCACGTTATCTACTTCCCATGAGGCACGTTATCTACTTCCCATGAGGCACGTTATCTACTTCCCATGAGGCACGTTATCTACTTCCCATGAGGCACGTTATCTACTTCCCATGAGTCAGATGAACGTGTGAATACCATTTCTATGTCTTTGTGTCCAGTATGAAGAAAGTTAGAGGTTGTTTCGTGAGCCAATGCTAACCAGCGTTAGCACAGTGACTGACTGGAAGTCTATGTGTATCTGCTAACATGCTCAGTCAGACTTTCTCCCCTCAGATCTGAGTCACACCGTGGGGCTACTGCACGTTTCTATATCAAGCCCCCACTCCCGTAAAACACAAGCCACAGATGTAAGACCTGCCACAGTGGCCAGGCTCAGAGGAGGAGGAGAGGAAGGCAATCAGTCCAGGAATCAACTGTCTCAGTGGCCAGGCTCAGAGGAGGAGGAGAGGAAGGCAATCAGTCCAGGAATCAACTGTCTCAGTGGCCAGGCTCAGAGGAGGAGGAGAGGAAGGCAATCAGTCCAGGAATCAACTGTCTCAGTGGCCAGGCTCAGAGGAGGAGGAGGAGAAGGCTATCAGTCCAGGAATCAAATGTCTCAGTGGCCAGGCTCAGAGGAGGAGGAGGAGAAGGCAATCAGTCCAGGAATCAACTGTCTCAGTGACCAGGCTCAGAGGAGGAGGAGAGGAAGGCAATCAGTCCAGGAATCAAATGTCTCAGTGGCCAGGCTCAGAGGAGGAGGAGGAGGCTATCAGTCCAGGAATCAACTGTCTCAGTGACCAGGCTCAGAGGAGGAGGAGGGAAGGCAATCAGTCCAGGAATCAAATGTCTCAGTGGCCAGGCTCAGAGGAGGAGGAGAGGAAGGCAATCAGTCCAGGAATCAAATGTCTCAGTGGCCAGGCTCAGAGGAGGAGGAGAGGAAGGCAATCAGTCCAGGAATCAAATGTCTCAGTGGCCAGGCTCAGAGGAGGAGGAGAGGAAGGCAATCAGTCCAGGAATCAACTGTCTCAGTGGCCAGGCTCAGAGGAGGAGGAGAGGAAGGCAATCAGTCCAGGAATCAAATGTCTCAGTGGCCAGGCTCAGAGGAGGAGGAGGAGGCAATCAGTCCAGGAATCAACTGTCTCAGTGGCCAGGCTCAGAGGAGGAGGAGAGGAGGCAATCAGTCCAGGAATCAACTGTCTCAGTGGCCAGGCTCAGAGGAGGAGGAGAGGAAGGCAATCAGTCCAGGAATCAAATGTCTCAGTGGCCAGGCTCAGAGGAGGAGGAGGAGAAGGCAATCAGTCCAGGAATCAACTGTCTCAGTGGCCAGGCTCAGAGGAGGAGGAGAGGAAGGCAATCAGTCCAGGAATCAAATGTCTCAGTGGCCAGGCTCAGAGGAGGAGGAGGAGAAGGCAATCAGTCCAGGAATCAAATGTCTCAGTGGCCAGGCTCAGAGGAGGAGGAGGAGAAGGCAATCAGTCCAGGAATCAAATGTCTCAGTGGCCAGGCTCAGAGGAGGAGAAGGCAATCAGTCCAGGAATCAAATGCCACAGTGGCCAGGCTCAGAGGAGGAGAAGGCAATCAGTCCAGGAATCAAATGTCTCAGTGGCCAGGCTCAGAGGAGGAGGAGGAGAAGGCAATCAGTCCAGGAATCAAATGTCTCAGTGGCCAGGCTCAGAGGAGGAGGAGGAGAAGGCAATCAGTCCAGGAATCAACTGTCTCAGTGGCCAGGCTCAGAGGAGGAGGAGGAGAAGGCAATCAGTCCAGGAATCAACTGTCTCAGTGGCCAGGCTCAGAGGAGGAGGAGAGGAAGGCAATCAGTCCAGGAATCAAATGTCTCAGTGGCCAGGCTCAGAGGAGGAGAAGGCAATCAGTCCAGGAATCAAATGTCTCAGTGGCCAGGCTCAAAGGAGGAGGAGGAGAAGGCAATCAGTCCAGGAATCAAATGTCTCAGTGGCCAGGCTCAGAGGAGGAGGAGGAGAAGGCAATCAGTCCAGGAATCAAATGTCTCAGTGGCCAGGCTCAGAGGAGGAGGAGGAGAAGGCAATCAGTCCAGGAATCAAATGTCTCAGTGGCCAGGCTCAGAGGAGGAGGAGGAGAAGGCAATCAGTCCAGGAATCAACTGTCTCAGTGGCCAGGCTCAGAGGAGGAGGAGGAGAAGGCAATCAGTCCAGGAATCAACTGTCTCAGTGGCCAGGCTCAGAGGAGAAGGCAATCAGTCCAGGAATCAACTGTCTCAGTGACCAGGCTCCAAGGAGAAACAGTAGATGGATTTAATCAGGCCTGGAATCAACTGTCTCAGTGGCCAGGCTCCAAGGAGAAACAGCAGATGGATTTAATCAGGCCAGGAATCAACTGTCCCAGTGGCCAGGCTCCAAGGAGAAACAGTAGATGGATTTAATCAGACCTGGAATCAACTGTCTCAGTGGCCAGGCTCCAAGGAGAAACAGCAGATGGATTTAATCAGGCCTGGAATCAACTGTCTCAGTGGCCAGGCTCCAAGGAGAAACAGCAGATGGATTTAATCAGGCCAGGATCCAATTATTACTTTCCAGAAAGCTCTTTCAGAAGTGTTTGATTTGAACAACATGTTTTTTATTTTTTCCCCCCCAGTACAATTCAACATCGTTGTACGTCCTGGGTGGAGGGAGTTGACAGTTGATATTGAAAATGTCAGTCTTGTGTACACTGTATGAGTTCTCATCCAGAACTGAACAGGTCACGCCATGAGTCTTAAAGTTTCTAAATCAAGTGATAACTCCCTCTATGCTGCTGGGAATTAAATGGACTTCTGAGAGAACTGGAAATATGGAACCCCTCCACTGTCTAACATTGACTTAATCCCAGCCACAATCTCATCTAATTGGGCCTCAAGAGAGACTAGGAGGACTTCTCTGGCCTGCATCCCATTGACAACCCAACTAGCCATCTGACCCTTTCCTTAACCCTAACCTAGGGAGGGTAATCAGTTTTCCCCGGGCATTGACTCGGTAGGCTGGACTGCAGATGACAGAACTATAGACCGGTGCCACTGCCAGCTACAATACTGTGAGAAAGCAGACGGACTGTATACTGTGTCACGTGGTCCTGTATGCTTGTGAGGCAGAGGATTCCTAGTCAGAGCCCTGCAAAGGGACTGAGAAGGAGGCTATACTGCACAATGACGCCTGTTACACCACCGAACAGAGCGTTGGTTCACGTCGACCCTGTTACACCACCGAACAGAGCGTTGGTTCATGTCGACCCTGTTACACCACCGAACAGAGCGTTGGTTCACGTCGACCCTGTTACACCACCGAACAGAGCGTTGGTTCATGTCGACCCTGTTACATCACCGAACAGAGCGTTGGTTCACGTCGACCCTGTTACACCACCGAACAGAGCGTTGGTTCATGTCGACCCTGTTACACCACCGAACAGAGCGTTGGTTCATGTCGACCCTGTTACACCACCGAACAGAGCGTTGGTTCACGTCGACCCTGTTACACCACCGAACAGAGCGTTGGTTCATGTCGACCCTGTTACACCACCGAACAGAGCGTTGGTTCACGTCGACCCTGTTACACCACCGAACAGAGCGTTGGTTCATGTCGACCCTGTTACACCACCGAACAGAGCGTTGGTTCACGTCGACCACCGAACAGAGCGTCATGTCCCCTGTTACACCACCGAACAGAGCGTTTCACGGTTCATGTTCATGACCCTGTTACACCACCGAACAGAGCGTTGGTTCATGTCGACCCTGTTACACCACCGAACAGAGCATGCTAATGTGATGTCCCTGTTACACCACCAAACAGACGGAATGCACAGTAATGGGCCAGGCAGGCTAACCATCCCTTAACACCATCTCAGTGTTGAGTCAACATACACTCCAGAGCTTTGACTGTTTGACATTTACTTAGCCCCGTAGCGTGTAGTCTTCTAGCCCCATAGCATGTAGTCTTCTAGCCCCCGTAGCGTGTAGTCTTCTAGCCCTGTAGCGTGTAGTCTTCTAGCCCCGTAGCGTGTAGTCTTCTAGCCCCGTAGCGTGTAGTCTTCTAGCCCCTGTAGCGTGTAGTCTTCTAGCCCCGTAGCGTGTAGTCTTCTAGCCCCGTAGCATGTAGTCTTATAGCCCCGTAGCGTGTAGTCTTCTAGCCCCTGTAGCGTGTAGTCTTATAGCCCCGTAGCGTGTAGTCTTATAGCCCCGTAGCGTGTAGTCTTATAGCCCCTGTAGCGTGTAGTCTTATAGCCCCGTAGCGTGTAGTCTTATAGCCCCGTGTAGCGTGTAGTCTTCTAGCCCCGTAGCGTGTAGTCTTCTAGCCCCCATAGCGTGTAGTCTTCTAGCCCCGTAGCGTGTAGTCTTCTAGCCCCCGTAGCGTGTAGTCTTCTAGCCCCGTAGCGTGTAGTCTTCTAGCCCCCGTAGCGTGTAGTCTTCTAGCCCCCCGTAGCGTGTAGTCTTATAGCCCCGTAGCATGTAGTCTTATAGCCCCGTAGTCTTATAGTGTAGTCTTATAGCCCCGTAGCGTGTAGTCTTCTAGCCCCGTAGCGTGTAGTCTTCTAGCCCCCCCCGTAGTGTGTAGTCTTCTAGCCCCCGTAGCGTGTAGTCTTATAGCCCCGCAGCGTGTGTAGTCTTATAGCCCCGCCCCCAGCGTGTAGTCTTATAGCCCCGCAGCGTGTAGTCTTATAGCCCCGCAGCGTGTAGTCTTATAGCCCCGCAGCGTGTAGTCTTATAGCCCCGCAGTGTGTAGTCTTATAGCCCCGCAGCGTGTAGTCTTCAAGCCCCGCAGCGTGTAGTCTTCTAGCCCCGTAGTGTGTGTAGTCTTATAGCCCCGCAGCGTGTAGTCTTCTAGCCCCGTAGCGTGTAGTCTTCTAGCCCCGTAGCGTGTAGTCTTCTAGCCCCCGTAGCGTGTAGTCTTCTAGCCCCCGTAGCGTGTAGTCTTCTAGCCCCGTGTAGTCTTCAGCCCCGTGTGTAGTCTTATAGCCCCATAGCGTGTAGTCTTCAAGCCCCGTAGCGTGTAGTCTTCAAGCCCCGTAGCGTGTAGTCTTCAAGCCCCGCAGCGTGTAGTCTTCAAGCCCCGTAGCGTGTAGTCTTCAAGCCCCGTAGCGTGTAGTCTTATAGCCCCGCAGCGTGTAGTCTTATAGCCCCGCAGCGTGTAGTCTTCAAGCCCTGTAGCGTGTAGTCCTCAAGCCCCGTAGCGTGTAGTCTTCAAGCCCCCGTATAGTCCTGCATTGCAGAAGCACCAAGCCAGGCGTTTGACGTTCAGTCAGCCTTGTATAGTCCTGTACGGCAAGAAGCCCAGAGCCAGCTAGACCGAGGCAGAGCTGCAGGTTAAATATGTGGGATGGCAAATTATCAACACCATCTGACAGCAGAACTCTATATAGTGCACACTCATGCAAAACCATATCCAGACGACCCCCCCCCACCTCCCACACACACACACACACACACACACACACACACAGGAATTAGAACACTGTCTAACAGCTGTGAATGTTGGCAGAAAAGGAACTAGAACCACAACATTCAGCATCAAGTTTGAAAATCATCTCTGAAGCTCTCTAACATTTATTATAACAACAAGAGAAATTAAAGGGACTTGACTATACAGGTAACTAGGTGTTGCAAGCTGTCCGTCACTGAAGTGTTGATCCAGTCCAGAGATGCCAGTGTTTGAAAGAGTTGGAGAACTATGAAATGACATCAGTGGGTAATGTAAAACAGAGAACATTAAAACGCAGCCAGACACCTAACCTTGTGGGAGACTTATACAGTCACTGAATACGAGAGGGAAATCTATTACCATATAGAACAGAGGCAGGCAGGAGGGAGGCAGACATTAAATCATCTCTGTAACAAGCATATTTATTGACATATTGGTATTGATCACTATACAGGTAATCATTTATTCATCAGTCCATTCATTAGCCCAATGAAACATTCTTCCTGCTGTTGTCGTTTTGACAGTCAATGAAACAGGAAGTAGCCATCATCAATGTAAAATATGTCATCTACAATACAAAAAACATATGGACCTTCAGCGGTGGCGTGAATAACAATAAACTCCACATTATGTGGCACGCTCCCATACAACCAACCCACTTATACACGTTAAGACCTGGTACAGCGGCCGTGGACGTCTGCAGAGTAGGCCTACATCATAACCACAGTGTAACAGCGCCCTCTAGCAGCCATTACCATAACTAAAGACTTGTGGGTCAAAGTTCATTCTACAGAGGCTGTTCCATGTTCAGATGGATTACTTAAATCGGTATCCCAAATGGCAGTCTATTCCCTCTATAGTGCACTGGGCTCTGGTCAAAAGTAGTGCACTACATAGGAATAGGGCACTGGGCTCTGGTCAATATAGTATTCCACTATATCCAGAACCCCCTTCAGTCAGTCAGTAGGCTGTATCCAGAACCCCCTTCACTCAGTCACTAGGCTGTATCCAGAACCCCCCGTCAGTCAGTTACTAGTCTGTATCCAGAACCCCCCCGTCAGTCAGTTACTAGTCTGTATCCAGAACCCCCCGTCAGTCAGTTACTAGTCTGTATCCAGAACCCCCCCATTCAGTCAGTCACTAGGCTGTATCCAGAACTCCCCATTCAGTCAGTCACTAGTCTGTATCCAGAACTCCCCATTCAGTCAGTCACTAGTCTGTATCCAGAACCCCCTTCAGTCAGTCACTAGTCTGTATCCAGAACCCCCCCTCCTCAGTCAGTCACTAGTCTGTATCCAGAACCCCCCTCCTCCTTCCAGTCAGTCACTAGTCTGTATCCAGAACCCCCATCCCCAGTTCAGTCAGTCACTAGTCTGTATCCAGAACCCCCATTCAGTCAGTCACTAGTCTGTATCCAGAACCCCCCCTTCAGTCTCACTAGTCTGTATCCAGAACCCCCTTCAGTCAGTCACTAGTCTGTATCCAGAACCCCCCCTCCTCCTTCAGTCAGTCACTAGTCTGTATCCAGAACACCCCTTCCTCACTTCAGTTTAGTCAGTCACTAGTCTGTATCCAGACCCCCCTTCAGTCAGTCACTAGTCTGTATCCAGAACCCCCATTTAGTCAGTCACTAGTCTGTATCCAGAACCCCCCCCCCCATTCAGTCAGTCACTAGTCTGTATCCAGAACCCCCATTTAGTCAGTCACACTAGTCTGTATCCAGAACCACCCCCCCCTTCAGTCAGTCACTAGTCTGTATCCAGAACCCCCCCTTCAGTCAGTCACTAGTCTGTATCCAGAACCCCCCCCTTCAGTCAGTCACTAGTCTGTATCCAGAACCCCCATTTAGTCAGTCACTAGTCTGTATCCAGAACCCCCCTTCAGTCAGTCACTAGTCTGTATCCAGAACCCCCTTCAGTCAGTCACTAGTCTGTATCCAGAACCCCCATTCAGTCAGTCACTAGTCTGTATCCAGAAACCCCCTTCAGTCAGTCACTAGTCTGTATCCAGAACCCCCCCTTCAGTCAGTCACTAGTCTGTATCCAGAACCCCCTTCAGTCAGTCACTAGTCTGTATCCAGAACCCCCCCTTCAGTCAGTCACTAGTCTGTATCCAGAACCCCCTCCTCCACCTTCCGTCAGTCACTAGGCTGTATCCAGAACCCCCCTTCAGTCAGTCACTAGTCTGTATCCAGAACTCCCCAGTCACTAGTCTTCAGTCAGTCACTAGTCTGTATCCAGAACCCCCATCCAGTCAGTCACTAGGCTGTATCCAGAACCCCCTTCAGTCAGTCACTAGTCTGTATCCAGAACCCCCCAGTCAGTCACTAGTCAGTCAGTCACTAGTCTGTATCCAGAACCCCCCTTCAGTCAGTCACTAGTCTGTATCCAGAACCCCCTTCAGTCAGTCACTAGTCTGTATCCAGAACCCCCCCACTAGTCAGTCAGTAACTAGTCTGTATCCAGAACCCCCCTTCAGTCAGTCACTAGTCTGTATCCAGAACCCCCATTCAGTCAGTCACTCAGTCTGTATCCAGAACCCCCCTTCAGTCAGTCACTTCAGTCAGTCACTAGTCTGTATCCAGAACCCCCCCCTTCAGTCAGTCACTAGTCTGTATCCAGAACCCCCCAGTCACTAGTCATTCAGTCACTAGTCTGTATCCAGAACCCCCCCGTCAGTCAGTCACTAGTCTGTATCCAGAACCCCCCCCCGTCAGTCAGTCACTAGTCTGTATCCAGAACCCCCCTTCAGTCAGTCACTAGTCTGTATCCAGAACCCCCCCCATCAGTCAGTCACTAGTCTGTATCCAGAACCCCCCCTTCAGTCAGTCACTAGTCTGTATCCAGAACCCCCCCAGTCAGTCAGTCAGTCACTGGTCTGTATCCCGTGGTCAGAACCCCCCTTCAGAACCCCCCAGAACCCCCCAGTCAGTCACTGGTCTGTATCCAGAACCCCCTGTATCCAGAACCCCCCTCAGTCAGTCACTAGTCTGTATCCAGAACCCCCCCCGTCAGTCAGTCACTAGTCTGTATCCAGAACCCCCCCTCAACCCCCAGAACCCCCTCCCCACCTCAGTCAGTCACTGGTCTGTATCCAGAACCCCCCGTCAGTCAGTCACTGGTCTGTATCCAGAACCCCCCCGTCAGTCAGTCACTAGTCTGTATCCAGAACCCCCCCCAACACTAGGTCTGTATCCAGAACCCCCTTCAGTCAGTCACTAGTCTGTATCCAGAACCCCCATCCAGTCAGTCACTAGTCTGTATCCAGAACCCCCCTTCAGTCAGTCACTAGTCTGTATCCAGAAGGTGGGGTTTAGGATGGGGAGGTTGCAGGTGGATTAAAGTTTCCTGCTCACATAGAACAGAACAGGGAACAAAGGGAATGGGCGTGGCCTGCAGTCCTGACACAGAGGTCACATTTCAGACTACTCAATAGCTGATCAGGTGGTGACCCCTGACCCCTCTCAGGTGACGATCCTGATGCCGCAGCAGGTTCTGAGCTGCTCCAGGAAGATGAACGTGAGGACCGTGTGAGGGATGAGACGGATCCCTGCTGGAACCAGACCCTAAAGAGGAGAGAGACCATAAGTTTACCAGTCTGTATGGCAGGTAGAATTAAAGTGATGCACTGTGTGTGTTTCTTCAACCTGAGCATTGTGTTTAATGTAGAGACCAGCTCTCCTCCTAGAGAGCGACTGGGTGTTATAAGGGCTTTGTCTCCAGTCTTTGCTGTGACACTCCTGATTCAGGTCAGTCAATGTCATAAACCCCACCACAGACTGTGCGATTGCAGCCGTTTCATACAAAAATGTTCACGTCGTGGGCAAATTCTTCGGCGGTAAACGATTGTCGGATGTCTTGGCTCGTTCAGCGTGACAGGGTCTAGGTCTGCGGATTCAGTACCACTAGGTCTTGGCTCGTTCAGTGTGACAGGGTCTAGGTCTGCGGATTCAGTACCACTAGGTCTTGGCTCGTTCAGTGTGACAGGGTCTAGGTCTGCTGATTCAGTACCACTAGGTCTTGGCTCGTTCAGCGTGACAGGGTCTAGGTCTGCTGATTCAGTACCACTGGTCTTGGCTCGTTCAGCGTGACAGGGTCTAGGTCTGCTGATTCAGTACCACTAGGTCTTGGCTCGTTCAGCGTGACAGGGTCTAGGTCTGCTGATTCAGTACCACTAGGTCTTGGCTCGTTCAGTGTGACAGGGTCTAGGTCTGCTGATTAAGTACCACTAGGTCTTGGCTCGTTCAGTGTGACAGGGTCTAGGTCTGCTGATTAAGTACCACTAGATCTTGGCTCGTTCAGTGTGACAGGGTCTAGGTCTGCTGATTAAGTACCACTAGGTCTTGGCTCGTTCAGTGTGACAGGGTCTAGGTCTGCTGATTCAGTACCACTAGGTCTTGGCTCGTTCAGTGTGACAGGGTCTAGGTCTGCTGATTCAGTACCACTAGGTCTTGGCTCGTTCAGTGTGACAGGGTCTAGGTCTGCTGATTCAGTACCACTAGGTCTTGGCTCGTTCAGCGTGACAGGGTCTAGGTCTGCTGATTCAGTACCACTACGTGCGGTCGTAAGCGCCGACAAAGTTCTTTATCGTGCAGTGTGGCTGGTGTCACGAGCCAATCCCGGTGACTGACCAATAGGAACACGGCCGGCACATGAGTAGGCACACAATAATATGATTATTGTGAATAGTCAGATTAATATAATAGTTTGATTTAAACGTTTACATGCTTTGTATACTTTCAGTTTGTCCCGAACACACTTCTCTCGAAGCTAACGCAAATAATCTACCAAAAAAACACCAAATCCTATGATTTACAGCGTTCAATAATGAGAACAATATTTATTGTAAACAAATGTTTCATTTTGTCGTTATAACAAGCTTGGTAGCAACATTAAAATCTTTGTGGAAATCGGTTGCAGCTCAAGTCGAATACAAAACCCACAATGCAATGCTCTCTCTCTCTGGGCTGGCTAGGTAGCTAGCTATGTAGCTACACACACAATAATAACAAAGTCAATGTCAGCACGTGTATTCGCTAGTTCGCTGTAAAATTGCCTGATTTCACAGACGGACCACTTTGAAGTCAAGTCGTAGTGAAAATAGTTATTTTATCCACTGAGAGAAGACACCAAACTGACAGGAGTTTCCTGATTTGTATTATCCCTATAAGCTCCAGCTGGCAAGCAGAACCAGGTGTTAAATTAACAAAAGAACAACATCCTGCAGGAGGATGGCTCTCAAGGAGAAAGGGTTGAACACCGCTGGTTTAAGGCCATGTCAACTACGCTACTTTATTGTCAATGATATTAAACAACAGTTACCTTGTAGAAGGCATTGGGCCCCAGTTTAGCTGTATCTCTCACACAGTGTAACAGGCCCTGGAACAGAAGAAACACAATCCAAGACAACAAAAGACGCTTCTTAATGCAGCTCATGGTTGATGGTTGAAAACAACCCATTTCTAACTCCCTCCATCCCTCCTTTCCCAATACCTCCATCCCTCATTTACCTTCCCTCCCTCCCATTTACCCCCGTCCCTCATTTACCCCTGCCCTCCTCATTTACCCCCGTCCCTCATTTTCCCTCTGTCCCTCATTTACCCTCCGTCCCTCATTTACCCTCCGTCCCTCATTTACCCTCTGCCCCTCATTTACCCTCCGTCCCTCATTTACCCCCGTCCCTCATTTACCCTCATTTACCCCCAGTCCCTCATTTACCCTAATTTCCCTCCATTTACCCCCGTCATTTACCCTCTGTCCCTCATTTACCCTCCAGCCCTCATTTACCCTCATTTTCCCTCTGCCTCATTTACCCTCCAGCCCTCATTTACCCTCATCCCTCATTTACCCTCATTTACCCTCCGTCCCTCATTTACCCTCCGTCCCTCATTTACCCTCCGTCCCTCATTTACCCTCATTTACCCTCCGTCCCATCATTTACCCTCATTTACCCTCCGGCCCTCATTTACCCTCCGGCCCTCATTTACCCTCATTTACCCTCCGGCCCTCATTTACCCTCCGGCCCGCATTTACCCCCGTCCCTCATTTACCCCCGTCCCTCCTGCCCTCATTTGCCCTCAGGCCCTCAACAACAGAACTGTCAGAGCAATGAGGAGCAGCAGCCTGCCAGATAAAGCCTCCGTGGACTTGACGCCATCAGAACAGCAACACAGAGGCCACAGGTGGAGAAGGGTTAGATTTACTGAGGTAAAAAAAAAAAAAAAAAAGAGTCATACCAGTTCACAGTGATATCCCTAAACAACATCTACACCGGCATTGTCCTCAGTCCTGGGGAGTCAGAACCCACCGTGAATACACATGTTAACTCTATCCCTGATTTTTTATTTTATTTTACCTTTATTTAACCAGGTAGGCAAGTTGAGAACAAGTTCTCATTTACAATTGCGACCTGGCCAAGATAAAGCAAAGCAGTTCGACAGATACAACGACACAGAGTTACACATGGAGTAAAACACACATACAGTCAATAATACAGTATAAACAAGTCTATATACAATGTGAGCAAATGAGGTGAGAAGGGAGGTAAAGGCAAAAAAGGCCATGGTGGCAAAGTAAATACAATATAGCAAGTAAAACACTGGAATGGTAGTTTTGCAATGGAAGAATGTGCAAAGTAGAAATAAAAATAATGGGGTGCAAAGGAGCAAAATAAATTAATTAATTAAATACAGTTGGGAAAGAGGTAGTTGTTTGGGCTAAATTATAGGTGGGCTATGTACAGGTGCAGTAATCTGTGAGCTGCTCTGACAGTTGGTGCTTAAAGCTAGTGAGGGAGATAAGTGTTTCCAGTTTCAGAGATTTTTGTAGTTCGTTCCAGTCATTGGCAGCAGAGAACTGGAAGGAGAGGCGGCCAAAGAAAGAATTGGTTTTGGGGGTGACTAGAGAGATATACCTGCTGGAGCGTGTGCTACAGGTGGGAGATGCTATGGTGACCAGCGAGCTGAGATAAGGGGGACTTTACCTAGCAGGGTCTTGTAGATGACATGGAGCCAGTGGGTTTGGCGACGAGTATGAAGCGAGGGCCAGCCAACGAGAGCGTACAGGTCGCAATGGTGGGTAGTATATGGGGCTTTGGTGACAAAACGGATTGCACTGTGATAGACTGCATCCAATTTGTTGAGTAGGGTATTGGAGGCTATTTTGTAAATGACATCGCCAAAGTCGAGGATTGGTAGGATGGTCAGTTTTACAAGGGTATGTTTGAAAGCATGAGTGAAGGATGCTTTGTTGCGAAATAGGAAGCCAATTCTAGATTTAACTTTGGATTGGAGATGTTTGATATGGGTCTGGAAGGAGAGTTTACAGTCTAACCAGACACCTAAGTATTTGTAGTTGTCCACGTATTCTAAGTCAGAGCCGTCCAGAGTAGTGATGTTGGACAGGCGGGTAGGTGCAGGTAGCGATCGGTTGAAGAGCATGCATTTAGTTTTACTTGTATTTAAGATCAATTGGAGGCCACGGAAGGAGAGTTGTATGGCATTGAAGCTTGCCTGGAGGGTTGTTAACACAGTGTCCAAAGAAGGGCCAGAAGTATGCAGAATGGTGTCGTCTGCGTAGAGGTGGATCAGAGACTCACCAGCAGCAAGAGCGACCTCATTGATGTATACAGAGAAGAGAGTCGGTCCAAGAATTGAACCCTGTGGCACCCCCATAGAGACTGCCAGAGGTCCGGACAGCAGACCCTCCGATTTGACACAATGAACTCTATCAGAAAAGTAGTTGGTGAACCAGGCGAGGCAATCATTTGAGAAACCAAGGCTGTCGAGTCTGTCGATGAGGATGTGGTGATTGACAGAGTCGAAAGCCTTGGCCAGGTCAATGAATACAGCTGCACAGTAATGTTTCTTATCGATGGCGGTTAAGATATCGTTTAGGACCTTGAGCGTGGCTGAGGTGCACCCATGACCAGCTCTGAAACCAGATTGCATAGCAGAGAAGGTATGGTGAGATTCAAAATGGTCGGTAATCTGTTTGTTGACTTGGCTTTCGAAGACCTTAGAAAGGCATGGTAGGATAGATATAGGTCTGTAGCAGTTTGGGTCAAGAGTGTCCCCCTTTGAAGAGGGGGATGACCGCAGCTGCTTTCCAATCTTTGGGAATCTCAGACGACACGAAAGAGAGGTTGAACAGGCTAGTAATAGGGGTGGCAACAATTTCGGCAGATCATTTTAGAAAGAAAAGGGTCCAGATTGTCTAGCCCGGCTGATTTGTAGGGGTCCAGATTTTTCAGCTCTTTCAGAACATCGGCTGAATGGATTTGGGAGAAGGAGAAATGGGGAAGGCTTGGGCAAGTTGCTGTTGGGGGTGCAGTGCTGTTGACCGGGGTAGGAGTAGCCAGGTGGAAAGCATGGCCAGCTGTAGAAAAATGCTTATTGAAATTCTCAATTATGGTGGATTTATCAGTGGTGACAGTGTTTCCTATCTTCAGTGCAGTGGGCAGCTGGGAGGAGGTGTTCTTATTCTCCATGGACTTTACAGTGTCCCAGAACTTTTTGAGTTAGTGTTGCAGGAAGCAAATTTCTACTTGAAAAAGCTAGCCTTGGCTTTTCTAACTGCCTGTGTATAATGGTTTCTAGCTTCCCTGAACAGCTGCATATCACAGGGGCTGTTCGATGCTAATGCAGAACGCCATAGGATGTTTTTGTGTTGGTTAAGGCCAGTCAGGTCTGGGGAGAACCAAGGGCTATATCTGTTCCTGGTTCTAAATTTCTTGAATGGGGCATGTTTATTTAAGATGGTTAGGAAGGCATTTAAAAAAATATCCAGGCATCCTCTACTGACGGGATGAGATCAACATCCTTCCAGGATACCCCGGCCAGGTCGATTAGAAAGGCCTGCTCGCTGAAGTGTTTCAGGGAGCGTTTTACAGTGATGAGTGGAGGTCGTTTGACCGCTGACCCATTACATATGCAGGCAATGAGGCAGTGATCGCTGAGATCTTGGTTGAAGACAGCAGAGGTGTATTTAGAGGGCAAGTTGGTTAGGATGATATCTATGAGGATGCCTGTGTTTAAGGCTTTGGGGAGGTACCTGGTAGGTTCATTGATAATTTGTGTGAGATTGAGGGCATCAAGTTTAGATTGTAGGATGGCTGGGGTGTTAAGCATGTTCCAGTTTAGGTCACCTAGCAGCACGAACTCTGAAGATAGATGGGGGCAATCAGTTCACATATGGTGTCCAGAGCACAGCTGGGGGCAGAGGGTGGTCTATAGCAGGCGGCAACGGTGAGAGACTTGTTTTTAGAGAGGTGGATTTTTAAAAGTAGAAGTTCAAATTGTTTGGGTACAGACCTGGATAGTAGGACAGAACTCTGCAGGCTATCTTTGCAGTAGATTGCAACACCGCCCCCTTTGGCAGTTCTATCTTGTCTGAAAATGTTGTAGTTTGGAATTAAAATGTCTGAATTTTTAGTGGTCTTCCTAAGCCAGGGTTCAGACACAGCTAGAACATCCGGGTTGGCAGAGTGTGCTAAAGCAGTGAATAGAACAAACTTAAGGAGGAGGCTTCTAATGTTAACATGCATGAAACCAAGGCTATTACGGTTACAGAAGTCGTCAAAAGAGAGCGCCTGGGGAATAGGAGTGGAGCTAGGCACTGCAGGGCCTGGATTCACCTCTACATCGCCAGAGGAACATAGGAGGAGTAGAATAAGGGTACAGCTAAAAGCAATAAGAATTGGTCGTCTAGAACGTCTGGAACAGAGAGTAAAAGGAGGTTTCTGGGGGCGGTAAAATAGCATCAAGGTATAATGTACAGACAAAGGTATGGTAGTATGTGAATACAGTGGAGGTAAACCTAGGTATTGAGTGATGGAGAGAGATATTGTCTCTAGAAACATAATTGAACCCAGGATATGTCATTGCATGTGTGGGTGGTGGAACTAATAGGTTGGATAAGGTATAATGAGCAGGACTAGAGGCTCTACAGTGAAATAAGCCAATAAACACTAACCAGAACAGCAATGGACAAGACATATTGACATTAAGGAGAGGCATGCTTAGTCGAGTGATCAAAAGGGTCCAGTGAGTGGAGAGGTTGGTTGGGGGTCACGGCGATTTAGACAGCTAGCCAGGCCATCGGTAGCAAGCTAGCATAGGATGGAGGTCTGTTGTTAGCCACTTCTTGCGTTCCGTCAGTAGATTAGTGGGGTTCCGTGTGGTAGAGGGGATTAATCCAAATCACACAACAACAAAAATAAAAACAATAGATATAGTTAGAGGCCCAAGAAGAAAACATAATAATAATAAAAATAAATAAATTGTCAGATTGTCTATTCAGATAGCAGCCGGTAAGACAGCTAACGGTTAGCAGGCCGCAGATGGGCGTTCAGGTAATGTCGCGACGGAGGAGCCAGCCGGATCTCCTTCGGGTAGATAACGCAGCCCAGGAGTGATTGATGGAACGGCAGTCCAGTTGTGAAGGCCCGGTGGGGCTCCGCGTAGGCAGTAAAACGGGTCCGGATAGGTGACTGCAGCCCAGGAGTGATTGATGGAACTCAGGAGTGATTGAAAAGTTGTAAATATAAATATATAAATATATATATAAATTGGTGAGGCAGGACACGAAAAGACGAGGACAAAAGACGTCTGAACTGCTATGCCATCTTGGTTGAAGTGAGCAACACTCCTGATTCAATGAATCATCTAGCCCTTAACTAGTTGTATCAGGGGTGGTACAGTGTTAGGCTACAGTCCTGCAAATACCTAGGACTGGAACTGACAAGCCCTGATCTACAGTATACACACACACACACTTACCACATATTCCCCTTTTGAGTTCATCAGCCTGGTCTTCAAGACATCTAGTGGTTGGCACAGGACAGTGGCACAGCCTCCCTACACAGAGAAGCAGAGGGCATTATACACCACTAACCCACGGCCCCTGTGTCTCCACACCACTAACCCACGGCCCCTGTGTCTCCACACCACTAACCCACGGCCCCTGTGTCTCCACACCACTAACCCACGGCCCCTGTGTCTCCACACCACTAACCCACGGCCCCTGTGTCTCCACACCACTAACCCACGGCCCCTGTGTCTCCACACCACTAACCCACGGCCCCTGTGTCTCCACACCACTAACCCACGGCTCCTGTGTCTCCACACCACTAACCCACGGCCCCTGTGTCTCCACACCACTAACCCACGGCCCCTGTGTCTCCACACCACTAACCCACGGCCCCTGTGTCTCCACACCACTAACCCACGGCCCCTGTGTCTCCACACCACTAACCCACGGCCCCTGTGTCTCCACACCACTAACCCACGGCCCCTGTGTCTCCACACCACTAACCCACAGCCCCTGTGTCTCCACACCACTAACCCACAGCCCCTGTGTCTCCACACCACTAACCCACAGCCCCTGTGTCTCCACACCACTAACCCACAGCCCCTGTGTCTCCACACCACTAACCCACAGCCCCTGTGTCTCCACACCACTAACCCACAGCCCCTGTGTCCCACACCACTGCCCCTGTCTCCACACCACTAACCCACAGCCCCTGTGTCTCCACACCACCACTAACCCACAGCCCTGTCTCTCCACACCACTAACCCACAGCCCCTGTCTCTCCACACCACTAACCCACAGCCCCTGTGTCTCCACACCACTAACCCACAGCCCCTGTGTCTCCACACCACTAACCCACAGCCCCTGTGTCTCCACACCACTAACCCACAGCCCCTGTGTCTCCACACCACTAACCCACAGCCCCTGTGTCTCCACACCACTAACCCACAGCCCCTGTGTCTCCACACCACTAACCCACAGCCCCTGTGTCTCCACACCACTAACCCACAGCCCCTGTGTCTCCACACCACTAACCCACAGCCCCTGTGTCTCCACACCACTAACCCACAGCCCCTGTGTCTCCACACCACTAACCCACAGCCCCTGTGTCTCCACACCACTAACCCACAGCCCCTGTGTCTCCACACCACTAACCCACAGCCCCTGTGTCTCCACACCACTAACCCACAGCCCCTGTGTCTCCACACCACAGCCCCTAACCCACAGCCCCTGTGTCTCCACACCACTAACCCACAGCCCCTGTGTCTCCACACCACTAACCCACAGCCCCTGTGTCTCCACACCACTAACCCACAGCCCCTGTGTCTCCACACCACTAACCCACAGCTCCTGTCTCTCCACACCACTAACCCACAGCCCCTGTGTCTCCACACCACTAACCCACAGCCCCTGTGTCTCCACACCACTAACCCACAGCCCCTGTGTCTCCACACCACTAACCCACAGCCCCTGTGTCTCCACACCACTAACCCACAGCCCCTGTCTCTCCACACACCACTAACCCACAGCCCCTGTGTCTCCACACCACTAACCCACAGCCCCTGTGTCTCCACACCACTAACCCACAGCCCCTGTGTCTCCACACCACTAACCCACAGCCCCTGTGTCTCCACACCACTAACCCACAGCCCCTGTGTCTCCACACCACTAACCCACAGCCCTGTCTCTCCACACCACTAACCCACAGCCCCTGTGTCTCCACACCACTAACCCACAGCCCCTGTGTCTCCACACCACTAACCCACAGCCCCTGTGTCTCCACACCACTAACCCACAGCCCCTGTGTCTCCACACCACTAACCCACAGCCCCTGTGTCTCCACACCACTAACCCACAGCCCCTGTGTCTCCACACCACTAACCCACAGCCCCTGTGTCTCCACACCACTAACCCACAGCCCCTGTGTCTCCACACCACTAACCCACAGCCCCTGTCTCTCCACACCACTAACCCACAGCCCCTGTGTCTCCACACCACTAACCCACAGCCCCTGTGTCTCCACACCACTAACCCACAGCCCCTGTGTCTCCACACCACTAACCCACAGCCCCTGTGTCTCCACACCACTAACCCACAGCCCCTGTGTCTCCACACCACTAACCCACAGCCCCTGTGTCTCCACACCACTAACCCACAGCCCCTGTGTCTCCACACCACTAACCCACAGCCCCTGTGTCTCCACACCACTAACCCACCTGTGTCTCCACACCACTAACCCACAGCCCCTGGCTCCCTGTGTCTCCACACCACTAACCCACAGCCCCTGTGTCTCCACACCACTAACCCACAGCCCCTGTGTCTCCACACCACTAACCCACAGCCCCTGTGTCTCCACACCACTAACCCACAGCCCCTGTGTCTCCACACCACTAACCCACAGCCCCTGTGTCTCCACACCACTAACCCACAGCCCCTGTGTCTCCACACCACTAACCCACAGCCCGTCTCGTTGCCTTTCTAATGTGTAGACTGGACACTCACTGCGATGAGGCTGGCCAGGAAGTGAGTTAGAATGTTGTCTTGCATGGCTCCAGTCCCCAGAACAAGCTGCTTGGCCTGATCATAACAGGCCAGCTACAGAGAAATAAAATAGAAGTTAAATCTAAATCTATTTTGGACAAAGACACACACGTTAACACCCCCCACAGACACAAACCCACCATAGGACCTTACCTGTCCAACAGTGACCAGTGCTCCTCTAGAAGATGCCATTGTGGCTCCAGAGAACAGCTTCTTCATTCCCTCTATGGAGAAATACTGTGTCATGAGTGCAACTGCGTCCCTTCGAATCGTCCAGTGACTTCAACCTCGCCCTGATCCCAACGATCCACCATCAATCAACCCTTACTTACCCTCTTTCCATACCCGGAACAGTCCATCTAGTGCATGAGCATAACTGGAAGAGATGGAGAAAAACAACACGTATGAAGGTCAACATCTCTCCAAAGATGATCCTTAACAGTGTTATGTAGGTTATCATATTATTTTACTATACTTAACTCACATACTCACTTTCTCCTGAGTTCTAGTGGTACTTTAACGTCATTCTGCATTCTGGATCGGGGGGGGAATGTGTCAAGTATGAATGTTTTGCCCTGTACATTTGTTTACTGAGTTGAAAGGACGGGCATCTCCAGTCCTCTGGGGCCTGATTGGTGTCATATTTTGTCCCCAGCTAACACATCTGACTCCAATAATCAACTAGTCATGATCTTCAGTTTCAAACACAATCAGTTTAATCAGCTGTGTTTGCTAGGGATGATGGGGGAACAGTGTGAAACCACTCCAGTCTCCCTGAAGGCTGTTGTCCAGTCCTGATCTATTGAATGGTTGAGTAAAACAATACAGAGCCTTGTAAAAGAATTCATCCCCTGAGGTGTTTTTCCTATTTGGTTGCATTACAACCTGTAGTAATATAAATGGATTTTTATTTGGATTTCATGTAAATGAAAATATACAAAATAGTCAAAATTGGTGAAATGAAATGGAAAAAAATGAAGTGGTGCCTGCTTATGTATTCACCCCCTTTGCTATGAAGCCCCTAAATAAGATCTGTTGCAAACAATTACCTTCAGAAGTCACATAGTTAGTTAAATAAAGTCCACCTGTATGCAATCTAAGTGTCACATGATCTCAGTATATGTACATACACCTGTTCTGAAAGGCCCCAGAGTCTGCAACACCACTAAGCAAGGGGCACCATGAAGACCAAGGAGCTCTCCAAACAGGTCAGGGACAAAGTAGTGGAGAAGTACAGATCAGGGTTGGGTTATAAAAAAAGATCAGAAAATTTGAACATCCCACAGAGCACCATTAAATCCATTATTAAAAAATGGAAAGGATATGGCACCACAACAAGCCTGCCAAGAGATGGCCGCCCACCAAAACTCATGGACCAGGCAAGGAGGGCTTTAATCAGAGGCAACAAAGAGACCAAAGATAACCCTGAAGGAGCTGCAAACGTCCACAGCGGAGATTGGAGTATCTGTCCATAGCACCACTAAGCCGTGCACTCCACACAGCTGGGCTTTATGGAAGAGTAGCCAGAAAAAAGCCATTGCTTAATAAATAAAAAAATAAGCAAACACATTTGGTGTTCGCCAAAAGGCATGTTGGAGACTCCCCAAACTTATGGAAGAAGGTATTCTGGTTAGATGAGACTAAAATTTTGATTTTTGGCCATCAAGGAAAACGCTATGTCTGGCGCAAACCTCTCATCACCCCAAGAACACCATCCCCACAGTGAAGCATGGTGGTGGCAGGATCATGCTGTGGGTATGTTTTTCATCGGCAGGGACTGGGAAACTGGTCAGAATTGAATGACAGGTAAATTCTTGAGGGAAACCTGTTTCAGTCTTCAAGAGATTTGAGACTGGGACAGAGGTTCACCTTCCAGCAGGCCAATGACCCTAAGCATACTGCTAAAGCAACACTCAAGTGGTTTAAGGGGAAACATTTAGATGTCTTGGAATGGCCAAGTCTGTGGTATGACTTAAAGATTTCTGTACACCAGCGGAACCCATCCAACTTGAAGGAGCTGGAGCAGTTTTGCCTTGAAGAATGAGCAAAACTCCCAGTGGCTAGATGTGCCAAGCTTATAGAGACATACCCCAAGAGACTTGCAGCTGTAATTGCTGCAACACGTGGCTCTACAAAGTATTGACTTTGGGGGGGTGAATAGTAATGCACGCTCAAGTTCTGTGTTTTGTCTTATTTATTTCACAAAAAATATTACGAATTTTCAAAGTGGTGGGTATGTTGTGTGAATCAAATTATACAACCTCCAAAAAAATATATTTTAATTCCAGATTGTAAGGCAACAAAATAGGAAAAATGCCAAGGGGGGTGAATACTTTCACAAGCCACTGTATACTGCATGTCATCACTGACATCTAGTGGACATTATCAACCATGGACAACTGCAATACAATTCTTAAAATATACAATTCAGTAATCTTATTTCTAGATTTGACTCACCTGACATTAACCATGTCTGCTGGGGTCCCAATGAATCCCCCGGCAAATCCTACAGACAGACAGACAGATCTGAACCATACTGCTGTGGTCACTATAAATCCACAGACAAAGGTGAGAGACTTATACACAGTATTGTGGTGACCTGTACAGTGGGGAGGACAGGCTCGCGGTAATGGTTGGAGCGGCATTAGTGAAATGATATCAAACCGTTTTCCAGGTGTTTTATACTATTCCATTTACTCCGTTCCAGACTTTATTATGAGTCGTCCTCCCCTCAGCAGCCTCCTGTGATACGTTCCACCCAGCACGGTTCCAGCAACTATAGTGGATGTGTAATCTTGGCCCAGTTCGGTAGTGTGAAAAGGTGTACGACAGAGCATTACAGAACTAATCATGTTGTCATTAGAGCCAGCTGGGTTTAGGTCTGTGTAGCAACAGACTGTGGTTAAAACACAGTGTGAAGACAGTGTGTACCTCCAAACAACCCCAGAAGGACCTTCTGGTAGAAGGGCATGGGACCATGGGTCCTGTCCTTCATCTGATCACTCACTGTCTCATAGATGGCGAAGCGGGACAGAGAATACGTCATCTGGGGGGGCAGAGATAATATTTGATTAATTCACCTTTATTTAACCAGGTAGGCCAGTTGAGAACAAGTTCTCATTTACAACTGCGACCTGGGCAAGATAAAGCAAAGCAGTCCGACACAAACAACACAGAGTTACACATGGAATAAACAAACGTACAGTCAATAACACAATAGAAAAAGTCTATATAAAGGGTGTGCAAATGGCATAAGGAGGTAAGGCAATAAATAGGCCACAGTAAGGAAGTAAATACAATTTAGCAAATTAACACTGGAGTGATAGATGTGCAGATGATGAAGTAGAAATACTGGTGTGCAAAAGAGCAAAAAAAGTAAATGAAACCCATATGGGGATGTAGTAGGTAGTTGGATGGGCTATTTACAGATGGACTGTGTACAGCTACAGCGATCAGTAAGCTGCTCAGATAGCGGATGCTTAAAGTTAGTCAGGAGATAGAAGTCTCCAATTTCAGGGATTTTTGCACTTTGTTCCAGTCATTGGCAGCAGAGAACTGGAAGGAAAGGCGGCCAAACATGTGTTGGCTTTGGGGATGACCAGTGAGATATACCTGCTGGAGCGCGTGCTACGGGTGCGTGTTGTTATGGTAACCAGTGAGCTGAGATAAGGCAGAGCTTTACCTAGCAAAGACTTATAGATGGAGCCAGTGGGTCTGGCAACGAATATGTAGCGAGGGCCAGCCGACGAGAGCATACAGGTCGCAGTGGTTGGTAATATATGGGGTTTTGGTGACCAAACGGATGGCACTGTGATAGACTACTCAGCAAATTGGATGTAGAATGTTGTGGTCTATTTTGTAAATGACGTCGCCGAAGTCAAGGATCGGTAGGATAGTCAGTTTTACGAGGGTATGTGTGGCAGCGTGAGGAAAGGAGGCTTTGTTGCGAAGCCGATTCTAGATTTCATTTTGGATTGGAGATGGTTAATATGAGTCTGGAAGGAGAGGTTACAGTCTAGCCAGACACCTAGGTATTTGTAGCTGTCCACATATTCTAAGTCAGAACCGTCCAGTGTAGTGATGCTAGTTGGCCAGGCGGGTGCGGGCAGCGATCGGTTGGAAAGCATGCATTTAGTTTTACTAGCGTTTAAGAGCAGTTGGAGGCCACGGAAGGAGTGCTGTATGGCATTGAAGCTCGTTTGGAGGTATGTTAACACAGTGTACAAAGAAGGGCCAGATGTATTCAGAATGGTGTCGCCTGCATAGAAGTGGATCAAGGAATCACCCACAGCAAGAGCGACATCGTTGATATATATAGAGAAGAGTCGGCCCGAGAATTGAACCCTGTGGTACCCCCATAGAGACTGCCAGAGGTCCAGACAACAGACCCTCCGATTTGACACACTGAACTCTATCTGAGAAGTAGTTGGTGAACCAGGCGAGGCAGTCATTTGAGAAACCAAGGCTGTTGAGTCTGCGGTAATAATACGGTGATTGACAGATTCGAAAGCATTGGCCAGGTCGATGAAGACGGCTGCACAGTACTCTTTTATCGATGGCGGTTATGATATCACTTAGTACCTTGAGCGTGGCTGAGGTGCACCCGTGACCAGCTCGGAAACCAGATTGCACAGCAGAGAAGGTATGGTGGGATTTGAAATGGTCAGTGATCTGTTAACTTGGCTTTTGAAGACTTTAAAAAGGCAGGGCAGGATCGATATAGATCTGTAACAGTTTGGGTCTAGAGTGTCACCCCCTTTGAAGAGGGGGATGACCGCGACAGCTTTCCAATCTTTAGAGATCTCGGGTGATACGAAAAAGAGGTTGAACAGACTGGTAGTAGGGGATGTAACAATGGCGGCGGATCATTTTAGAAAGAAGGTCCAGATTGTCTAGATCTGTACAGGTTCAGGTTTTGCAGCTCTTTCAGAACATCTGCTATCTGGATTTGGGTGAAGGAGAAGCTGGGGAGGCTTGGGCAAGTAGCTACGGGGGGTGTGGAGCTGTTGGCCGGGGTTGGGGTAGCTAGGAGGAAAGCACAGCCAGACATAGAGAAATGCTTATTGAAATCACCGATAAATCCACGATAATCGGGAGTGAGTGTTTCCTAGCCTCAGTGCAGTGGGCAGCTGGGAGGAGGAGGTGCTCTTATTCTCCATGGACTTTCCAGTGTCCCAAAACTTTTTGGAGTTACAGCTACAGGATGCAAATCTGTGTTTGAAAAAGCTAGCCTTTGCTTTCCTAACTGACTGCATGTATTGGTTCCTGACTTCCCTGAAAAGTTGCATATCACGGGGCCTATTCGATGCTAGTGACACTGACTATTGATCATAGAGACATTAGAACATACAGAATATGACAAGAAGTGTATTTAACATAACGCTCTTGGAGGCGATGGCGGTGTGCGTATCTACCCACCTGTCTGCAGAGGGAGGCGCTGAGGCCACTGTACAGAGCCAGAACACCTTCTCTCTGCACCACACTCATGGTCATTCCCACCATCCTCATCCTCACCTCGTGCTGTGTCTGGAGGTGCACCTGGAGGAGAACAGATATCAAAAACCAGGAAGAGACACAGTAGAGAGAGGAGTCAATGTCAATGTAACATTTTAGTATTACTGTTTAAAAATGAATAAATAGCTACATTGTGATGTTGATAATGCATCAACTGGAAGTCAAAGTTCACACAGAACAACAACAGTCAAAGACCAAGGTCTAAATGTTTACATGACAACCAGTGGACGTGATGATGTCAGAGTCCCAACTCCCACTTTCTCCACCACCGAGATAAGGAACCATCAAGAAGACTCAACACAAATATTACAACCAGTAAAGTGAACTGTAGAATTCACTAGTATTAAATATTGGGCTAGGTAGGAGAGCCGATGAAGTGAACTATTAGGCTTAATTCATAGAAACATCATACCATTGGTACAATTCAGCCCATTTGTCCTGAAGGCCAAGGAAGAAGAAAAGAAATGTAGAGACTTAGTATCTAGTCTGAACGACTTAGTATCTAGTCTGAACGACTTAGTATCTAGTCTGAACGACTTAGTATCTAGTCTGAACGACTTAGTATCTAGTCTGAACGACTTAGTATCTAGTCTGAACGACTTAGTATCTAGTCTGAACGACTTAGTATCTAGTCTGAACGACTTAGTATCTAGTCTGAACGACTTAGTATCTAGTCTGAACGACTTAGTATCTAGTCTGAACGACTTAGTATCTAGTCTGAACGACTTAGTTATTATATCTTTTTTTTTTTACTAAGTCATTCAAACCTGAAACCTGATACTAAGTCACAACTTACTATTTTGTTCAAAAGACTTAAATTGTTATTTTGTCTAATTAGGCCTCATTTGTTATGCAGTGCCAGTTGTCAGTTGTGCTCGTCGGGCCGTTGTTGCAGCCATTCATTTACTGATTCCATCCATTGATATGATTATTTATCGCCAGCTATTTGATAGCCAGCTATTTGATAGCCAGCCTAATAGCCAGGGCTGCTTTTGGCCATGATTGCCAGAGCATGATTGCCAGTGAGCCAATGCAAAATCTCTCACGATTTTACAAATTTTACTTCAGATTTTGATGTTTACTGACGTTGCTCCAAACGATATGCTTTCGACATCTGGGGTTGTTCCTTAGTGCTCAGCATAGGAGGTTGTGTGTTCAATCCCAGTGGTATATATATATATATATATACATACATACATACATCTCTCTCTACACACACACACATTTAAATATATATCATGTTTTAACCCTATCCAAAACCTTAACCCTTAAATTAACCATTTAGAATGAATAAATGAATGATGCTGAGCAGGAGGAGCAACCCAGGCTGTCAAAAAACACTTTGAAATGTGATGTTTGGAGAAACGTGGATAAGCGTCAGAATCTGAAGTCAAACTGATAGCTCGTTGGTCCACTCACATGCTCTGGCATTCAAACGCAGCTTTATCAAAAACAGTCAATGAATAATAATATCATTCACCTGTATTTACCCACCCCAAAAAATGAATATGCTTTTTAGCAGCTAATGTGGCTATCTTAAAGAACTAGAAATAACATGATGATCTAGACCAGACTGACAAATCGAGACAAAGGTAAGAATCTCTGGATTAACTGTCTATTGTTAGCAAAATGTTGCAATGAATAAATTGGCTACATTTCTTTAAATGGACAATTATGTGAACTGTCTTGTGCAAGTTTTAAATTGATACAAAACCTGTTAGCAAATGTGTCAGCTAGAGATGACATACAGAAACTTGTAGGGATTAGTAGTCTTGCATGAAGTCTACTTTGATGCTAATTAGCATGTTCAAATCTGAGAGTAAATAGAGGCGAATATATTGACAAGTCACCTTGTGCGAGAGAGAGGTTTACATGGTTATCGTAACTTTACGCCAGGGTAAACCGACACGAAACACAGCACTTATTTTAAGTGATTCTAAAATCCCCCATGGGGAAAAATTCATGGTGGAAAAACTATTTTTGATGTGTATTATGACGCCTCCACTGTGGGGCTCTATAAATGCAGATATTGACTCCGCAAATCAAGCATACTTTAGTGGCAAAGTCAATTGCGCGCTGGGCTTCGGGACAGAATCACTCATTCATTGCATGTTTCATTACAATATCTTGCCTTGATCAGATCTCCTCTACATGTCTTACCTTGATCAGATTCCCTCTAGATATCTTACCTTGATCAGATCTAAGGGGTGTGTAATACAGGCGGCAGCACTTGAGGAAAGTCCACCGAAATACCATCGCGACCGGCGTTTCTCCGACATGTTTCCAAGTGTCCTGTTGGTTAATCAAACCAGAGAAACCTTGTCTGGGCCGTCTTGTGTTAGCCTATCCAGTGACACCTGCTTGGACTCACACTACCTTATTTCAACTCCCTAGCTAGAGAATTATTGGCATGTGTCAGATAATGTCCAAAACTGGTGACTGGCGATTGGTGGAAAATGTTTCCAGGTTCTTGCACCGTTCTTTCCGCGGCATTTCATACAAAACGCATGGCAAAACGTTGCCAATATTATATATGAAGACTGCTAGCCTGGTTGACGCAACTCACGAGTTTAGTGTTAACAGGCTGCACCAAAGTCTTTTAAACTAGTATGGACCTACTATGGAACGAACATCCATCTAGACCAATGAGGCGATTCGATTAATCTGGCCCGGGTAAGCGTGTTTTCCACCGGGAGAAAGTTGATTTCATTCCTTTTGGAACCGGGCTGAGCCAGTTGCCCTGTTCAAAGCCCACGACTAAATCGGCTCAAAACAAAAAGTGACGTATTTAGCACGTGGAGTTAACAGTATTTGCACATGCAAAAGTGATTGCTTTTGAAAAAACGCTTCATCTGCCTTCCGAAAATTAGAACATATATTTAATGGAAAAGGGATGCGTGTTTCTAGCTGATGCAAAATGCTACATTGTGGACATGCTCGAGCTGTGCAGATTATTGCCATAGACCGGTGCCCCGCGGCTCAGCATAATCGAATCCGCCCGGTATCTCGTTTCGCAACAGCTGTGTTGAAGTAGCCATTCAAAAGCCTCCCTAGTTACACAACTACTCCTCTAAGAACCAAACATCTGATTTTCTTTCTATATCTGATCTTTTTTACTGACTGTCCACACTCAGTTTTACATCTGACCCATATTAGATGTGCGCATTTTCACTGACGTAGCCTCTGACGTAACAAACAGACGCCATGTTCATTTCAAATCACCAAATGTCGGGGTGGTTGTCATGATAATGGCAGGTCGTGAAATAAAAACAGATCAAAAGAATCTGATCTGAGCATCCAGACAGAGATCACATATGGAGGATAGGGTTTGTATCAGGGTTGAGATCCACTTAGGCTGTGTTCAAACAGGCAGCTCAATTCTGAATCTTTTTTTCCACTAATTAGTCAAAACAAAAAAAGTACCCAATTTTTCTCCCCAATTTCGTGAAAACGCTGCAACTCCCCAACGGACTCGGGAGAGAAGGCCAAGTTATCCGTCCTCCAAAACATGTGTAATCTTTATTTAAACTAGACAAGTCAGTTAAGAACAAATTGTTATTTACAATGACAGCCTACACCGGCCAAACCCGGACGACGCAGTGCCAATTGTGCGCCGCCCTATGGGATTCCCAATCACGGCCGGTTGTGATACAGCCTGGGTGTCCGTAGTGACGCCTCTAGCACTGAGATGCAGTGCCTTAGACCTCTGCGCCACTTGGGAGACCCGCCAAACCGCGCTTCTTAACACCCACTTGCTTAACCTGGAAGCCAGCTGCACTAATGTGTCAGAGGAAACATGTACAACAAACGATCGAGGTCAGCCTGCAGACGCCCGGCCCACCACAAGGAGTCGCTAGAGCACGATGAGCCAAGTAAAGCCCCCGGCCAAACTCTCCCTAACCCGGGCCAAACTCTCCCCTAACCCGGGCGACGCTGGGCCAAACTCTCCCCTAACCCGGGCGACGCTGGGCCAAACTCTCCCTAACCCGGGCGACGCTGGGCCTCTCCCTAACCCGGACTCTCCAAACTCTCCCTAACCCGGGCGACGCTGGGCCAAACTCTCCCCTAACCCGGGGCCAAACTCTCCCTAACCCGGACGCTGGGCCAAACTCTCCCTAACCCGGGCGACGCTGGGCCAAACTCTCCCTAACCCGGGCGACGCTGGGCCAAACTCTCCCTAACCCGGGCGACGCTGGGCCAAACTCTCCCTAACCCGGGCGACGCTGGGCCAAACTCTCCCTCCCCTAACCTCCGGGCGACGCTGGGCCAAACTCTCCCCTAACCCGGACGACGCTGGGCCAAACTCTCCCCTAACCCGGACGACGCTGGGCCAAACTCTCCCCTAACCCGGACGACGCTGGGCCAAATGTGCGCCGGCCTATAGGACTTCCGGTCACAGCCAGTAATGACACAGTCTGGGATTGAATCCCAGGCTGTAGTGATGCCTCAACAGGCAACCACTCGGGAAGCCGACTAATTGGTCTTTTGACCAATCACATCAGATCTTTTTCAGAGCTTATCTGATTGGTCAAAAGACCACTTAGTGGGAAAAAATGTCAGAATTTGGTCTGCTTGTGTAAACGCAGGTATAAATCGGAAGTCAAAAGATGAGATTCCATGTGTTTTGTTGCTGTTTACACATTAAGGTAAAGACCAAATAGGTATCAGATATGCAAATAACTGTCAAACGATCAGAATTGGGCTGCCTGTGTAATAGCAGTCTAATTTGCCTTGTCAGCTGGTGTTCAAGTGGGTGTGCTCTTTTTAGAAACTAGCGCACACTGGAAACATGATTCTACGTAGGCACGTAGTCTTTCCACAACTTTGATATACAGCATGGGCCCAGCCTGCACTGCCAAAATAACCAGGAAAATAGGCTTTTGTTTTGTGCCAATCTTCCCAGCATGGAAAACAACTGCACGTCACTGAACGTGTTGTGCCTCATGATGGCCACTGACCATTTCTGATCCAACTCAGTAGACAAGGTTATACGAGTATCTGGAGGTTTTCTCAACTACTCTGTAATAAATATTCCTCTGTACAAATACTTGTTAGAATAGACACTAGATCAGAATGATCTTTACTGTGCAGGAGGATACGTCTGCTGGTCAAACATTACCCATGTGTCTTGAGGGTGGGAGAGAATTCTACTTTGCTCTACCATCTCGTGCCAAGACTGGACGCAGCTGGTTCCACCCTGAGTGGAAGTGTGGCCTACGTGACTGATGTAAAAATAGTAGCCAAGACCCCTCCCTGCTTACTGTAGTGTTGTGGAATACAGCTGACCTCTACATAGCTGTAGATGACCTACGGTACTGGGCTCTGACCTGTAAGAGGGCTTCAATAGAACCTAAACCTAGGAACCACTTTTGGTTTCCGGTCAGACTGGCAGACAGTGTGGACCCAAAGATGTCCAGGGTTCAGAAAAACATTCAGAACCCGGCTTGACAGAGGTCAAATGGACAAAGGTTTTCACAAACAACAACAACAACGTCATTTCTCACGTTATTACACAGCTATGATTATATTGTGTTGAGATATAACACAAGTGCAACATGTCATGGATCCGTGTTGAACTGGGCCTGGAGCCCATCTGGTTAAGACCAGCATGGTTTTCATAAGCTGTCAGTGGTATGTGTGGTAACAGGACAGCAGACAGAGAAGATACACAGAAACACATGGTGCAAGAGATCGTAAGGAGACACCCACTCCTTCTCTCCCTCCTGACTGTCTGACACCCACTCCTTCTCTCCCTCCTGACTGTCTGACACCCACTCCTTCTCTCCCTCCTGACTGTCTGACACCCACTCCTTCTCTCCCTCCTGACTGTCTGACACCCACTCCTTCTCTCCCTCCCCTCCTGACTGTCTGACACCCACTCCTTCTCTCCCTCCTGACTGTCTGACACCCACTCCTTCTCTCCCTCCTGACTGTCTGACACCCACTCCTTCTCTCCCTCCTGACTGTCTGACACCCACTCCTTCTCTCCCTCCTGACTGTCTGACACCCACTCCTTCTCTCCCTCCTGACTGTCTGACACCCACTCCTTCTCTCCCTCCTGACTGTCTGACACCCACTCCTTCTCTCCCTCCCTCCTGACTGTCTGACACCCACTCCTTCTCTCCCTCCTGACTGTCTGACACCCACTGACTGTCTGACACCCACTCCTTCTCTCCCTCCTGACTGTCTGACACCCACTCCTTCTCTCCCTCCTGACTGTCTGACACCCACTCCTTCTCTCCCCACTCCTTCTCCTGACTGTCTGACACCCACTCCTTCTCTCCTGACACCCCTCCTGACTGTCTGACACCCACTCCTTCTCTCCCTCCTGACTGTCTGACACCCACTCCTTCTCTCCCTCCACTGACTGTCTGACACCCACTCCTTCTCTCCCTCCACTGACTGTCTGACACCCACTCCTTCTCTCCCTCCTGACTGTCTGACACCCACTCCTTCTCTCCCTCCTGACTGTCTGACACCCACTCCTTCTTCTCCCTCCACTGACTGTCTGACACCCACTCCTTCTCTCCCTCCACTGACTGTCTGACACCCACTCCTTCTCTCCCTCCACTGACTGTCTGACACCCACTCCTTCTCTCCCTCCACTGACTGTCTGACACCCACTCCTTCTCTCCCTCCACTGACTGTCTGACACCCACACCCACCTTCTCTCCCTCCTGACTGTCTGACACCCACTCCTTCTCTCCCTCCTGACTGTCTGACACCCACTCCTTCTCTCCCTCCTGACTGTCTGACACCCACTCCTTCTCTCCCTCCTGACTGTCTGACACCCACTCCTTCTCTCCCTCCACTGACTGTCTGACACCCACTCCTTCTCTCCCTCCTGACTGTCTGACACCCACTCCTTCTCTCCCTCCACTGACTGTCTGACACCCACTCCTTCTCTCCTCCACTGACTGTCTGACACCCACCCCTCCTTCTCTCCCTCCTGACTGTCTGACACCCACTCCTTCTCTCCCTCCTGACTGTCTGACACCCACTCCTTCTCTCCCTCCACTGACTGTCTGACACCCACTCCTTCTCTCCCTCCTGACTGTCTGACACCCACTCCTTCTCTCCCTCCTGACTGTCTGACACCCACTCCTTCTCTCCCTCCTGACTGTCTGACACCCACTCCTTCTCTCCCTCCTGACTGTCTGACACCCACTCCTTCTCTCCCTCCTGACTGTCTGACACCCACTCCTTCTCTCCCTCCTGACTGTCTGACACCCACTCCTTCTCTCCCTCCTGACTGTCTGACACCCACTCTGACACCCACTCTCTCCCTCCACCTGACTGTCTGACACCTGACCCACTCCTTCTCTCCCTCCACTGACTGTCTGACACCCACTCCTTCTCTCCCTCCACTGACTGTCTGACACCCACTCCTTCTCTCCCTCCTGACTGTCTGACACCCACTCCTTCTCTCCCTCCTGACTGTCTGACACCCACTCCTTCTCTCCCTCCTGACTGTCTGACACCCACTCCTTCTCTCCCTCCACTGACTGTCTGACACCCACTCCTTCTCTCCCTCCACTGACTGTCTGACACCCACTGTCTGACTTCTCTCCCTCCTGACTGTCTGACACCCACTCCTTCTCTCCCTCCTGACTGTCTGACACCCACTCCTTCTCTCCCTCCTGACTGTCTGACACCCACTCCTTCTCTCCCTCCTGACTGTCTGACACCCACTCCTTCTCTCCCTCCACTGACTGTCTGACACCCACTCCTTCTCTCCCTCCACTGACTGTCTGACACCCACTCCTTCTCTCCCTCCACTGACTGTCTGACACCCACTCCTTCTCTCCCTCCACTGACTGTCTGACACCCACTCCTTCTCTCCCTCCACTGACTGTCTGACACCCACTCCTTCTCTCCCTCCACTGACTGTCTGACACCACCCACTCCTTCTCTCCCTCCACTGACTGTCTGACACCCACTCCTTCTCTCCCTCCTGACTGTCTGACACCCACTCCTTCTCTCCCTCCTGACTGTCTGACACCCACTCCTTCTCTCCCTCCTGACTGTCTGACACCCACTCCTTCTCTCCCTCCACTGGCTGTCTGACACTGCATCTCTTCTCTCTCCCTGACTGTCTGACACCCACTCCTTCTCTCCCTCCACTGCTGTGACCCCCTCCTCCTCCTCCTGCCTGGGGGGCTGGTTCTCTCCCTCACTGAAGAGTCAGTGACCCCCCCACTCCTCTCTCCTCCTGTCTGACACCCACTCCTAGCCTGGGGGACACCCTGGTCTCTCCCTCACTGACTGAAGAGCTCCCTCCACTGACTGTCTGACACCCCCTCCTCTCTCCCTCCTGACCTGGGGGCTGGTCTAAAGAAACACTGAAGACTGTCTGACACCCTCCTCTCCTCCTCCTCCTGCCTGGGGGGCTGGTCTAAAGAAACACATGAAGAGCAGTCTGACCCCACTCCTTCTCCCTCCTCTGTCTCCTAGCCTGGGGGGCTGGTCTGACACCCACTCACATGAAGACTGTCTGACACCCCTCCTCCTCCTCCTCCTCCCCTGGGGGGCTGGTCTGACACACATGAAGAGCAGTGACCCCCCCTCCTCCTCCTCTAGCCTGGGGGCTGGTCTAACTGAAACACATGAAGAGCAGTGACCCCCTCCTCCTCCTCCTGACTCCTAGCCTGGGGGGCTGGTCTAACACCCTTCTCTCCCTCCTGACACATGAAGAGACAGTGACCCCCCCTCCTCCTCCTCCTAGCCTGGGGGCTGGTCTAAAGAAACACATGAAGAGCAGTGACCCCCTCCTCCTCCTCCTGACACCCACTCCTCTAGCCTGGGGGGCTGGTCTAAAGAAACACATGAAGAGCAGTGACCCCCCCTCCTCCTCTGTCTCCTCCCCACTCCTCCTGGGGGGACTGGTCTAAACCCACTCCACATGAAGAGCAGTGACCCCACTCCTCCTCCTCCTCCTCCTAGCCTGGGGGCTGGTCTAAAGAAACACATGAAGAGCAGTGACCCCCTCCTTCTCTCCCTCCTGACTGTCTGACACCTCCTCCTCCCTGGGGGGCTGGTCTAAAGAAACACATGAAGAGCAGTGACCCCCCCTCCTCTCCTCCTCCCTAGCCTGGGGGGCTGGTCTAAAGAAACACATGAAGAGCAGTGACCCCCTCCCTCCTCCTCCTTCTCCCTAGCCTGGGGGGCTGGTCTAAAGAAACACATGAAGAGCAGTGACCCCCTCCTCTCCTCCTCCTAGCCTGGGGGGCTGGTCTAAAGAAACACATGAAGAGCAGTGACCCCCCTTCTCCTCCTCCTCCTAGCCTGGGGGGCTGGTCTAAAGAAACACATGAAGAGCAGTGACCCCCCTCTCCTCCTCCTCCTAGCCTGGGGGCTGGTCTAAAGAAACACATGAAGAGCAGTGACCCCCCCCTCCTCCTCCTGACTGCCTGGGGGGCTGGTCTAAAGAAACACATGAAGAAAATGTGTTTCAGAGGAACCCCTATGAGTGCTGTGTTCCATACCACAGGCTGTAGGCCTGTTCATTTATCTGACAGGATAGGCTTATAAGGCCCATGTCATTTTATATTATACCATTTTATATTAAAAAGAATATTACTGAATATTTTTTACATTCCAGAGGAGGTGTATATCCTGAAGTGGCTATGTTGAGCGTAAAAGTGATCATTTGAAACAGGTCCTATACATTAGATTTAGAGTTATTCCTGGCAACTTTAGTGGTGAATGATACAAACCTTAGAATGTGTTAGAAATCAACACAAACTGGCTGCTGCATGGTGCTGACTACAGGATACTGACGATTTGAGAAGGTCTTGCACTCAGTTACGTGCATCAGGCTGGTCACACCCTCTTCTCTAATCAAGTGATCATATTTTCACCCATCAGACTATCCTCAATTTAATCTGGCTTTTGCTAATATTTCAAGTTAGTTTAGATTTAGGCCTGACCCCCCCTCCTCCTCCTATTGCCCCCCCCTTAGCCTGAAATGGGCTAGGAAACACATGAAATAGATATCATCCTGTATACACTGGAAGAGGTAAATGGGAGGCCCTTTCTCCTAGCCTGGGTTCCTTTTCAATCGTGCCTGGTTCGCTCCTCCTGGGGGGCTTAAAGAAACACATGAACGCATCAACCTCCACCTGGGTTCTCTAAACGTTGATCCTGAAACTACCCAGTGCTTCATGGGGGGCTGGAAAACCATGAGTGGAATCTGTTCAGGAACATCGATAAGTAAAAATGTTTTCACAAAACATATGAAACTGTTGACAACCCCTCTCTCCTAGCCTGAGCTGAAACAAGCAATGAAGGAGAGGAGATGGAAACACCTAGCCTGGAGGGCTGGTCTATAGTTAAACAGGTGATGTCAGCCTATTAATTATGGACATATCATGAAAATACCCTATAACTAGGCTATTATAAAATCAAATAGAAATTCACAATAATTGTAGTCTAACTGATAGACAGAATGTCTGCCTGGGGGTGGTCTAGAAACATGAAGGTAACCAGTCCATCCAACAGCAGCATCTCCTATATGTTCTCTCCCAGACTGATAGAGGGATGTCTGGAGCATCAGAAGGTAACCAGTCCATCCAACAGCATCTCCTAGCCTGGGGGGCTGGTCCCAGACTGATAGACAGGATGTCTGGAGTATATTATAAGGGGGGCTAACCAGTCCATCCAACAGCATCTCCTCCTACTTCTCCTCTGGTCCAGACTGATGGAGCAGTGACCCCCTCCTCCTCCTCCTAGTTTGGAGGCTGGTATCATAAACACATGAAGTAACCAGTCCATCCAACAGCATCTCCTAGCCTGTTCTGGTCCCAGACTGAAGAGAGGATGTCTGGAGCCTGGGGGGCTGGTCAGAAGGTAACCAGTCCATCCAACAGCATCTCCTATATGTTCTCTCCCAGACTGATAGACAGAATGTCTGGAGGGTAGCATTTTAATTAACCAGTCCATCCAAAAGCATCACCTGAATATGTTATCTCCCAGACTGATAGAGAGGGCTGTCTGGAGTGTATCATAAGGTAACCAGTCCATCACCTATATGTTCTCTCCCAGACTGATAGACAGGGTGTCTGACTGAGCGTATCAGAAGGTAACCAGTCCATCACCTATATGTTCTCTCCCAGACTGATAGAGAGGATGTCTGGAGTGTATCATAAGGTAACCAGTCCATCACCTATATGTTCTCTCCCAGACTGATAGAGAGGATGTCTGGAGCATATCATAAGGTAACCAGTCCATCACCTAAATGTTCTCTCCCAGACTGATAGACAGAATGTCTGGAGTGTATCCGAAGGTAACCAGTCCATCCAACAGCATCTCAGCCTATATGTTCTCCCTCCCAGACTGATAGAGACAGGATGTCTGGAGGGTAGCATAAGGTAACCAGTCCATCCAACAGCATCTCCTATATGTTCTCTCCCAGACTGATAGAGAGGATATCTGGAGTGTATCCGAAGGTAACCAGTCCATCCAACAGCATCACCTATATGTTCTCTCCCAGACTGATAGAGAGGATGTCTGGAGGGTAGCATAAGGTAACCAGTCCATCACCTATATGTTCTCTCCCAGACTGATAGACAGGGTGTCTGGAGTGTATCCGAAGGTAACCAGTCCATCCAACAGCATCTCCTATATGTTCTCTCCCAGACTGATAGAGAGGATGTCTGGAGGGTATCATAAGGTAACCAGTCCATCCAACAGCATCTCCTATATGTTCTCTCCCAGACTGATAGACAGAATGTCTGGAGGGTAGCATAAGGTAACCAGTCCATCCAACAGCATCACCTATATGTTATTTCCCAGACTGATAGAGAGGATGTCTGGAGTGTATCATAAGGTAACCAGTCCATCACCTATATGTTCTCTCCCAGACTGATAGACAGGGTGTCTGGAGTGTATCAGAAGGTAACCAGTCCATCACCTATATGTTCTCTCCCAGACTGATAGAGAGGATGTCTGGAGTGTATCATAAGGTAACCAGTCCATCACCTATATGTTCTCTCCCAGACTGATAGAGAGGATGTCTGGAGCGTATCATAAGGTAACCAGTCCATCACCTAAATGTTCTCTCCCAGACTGATAGACAGAATGTCTGGAGTGTATCCGAAGGTAACCAGTCCATCCAACAGCATCTCCTATATGTTCTCTCCCAGACTGATAGAGAGGATGTCTGGAGGGTAGCATAAGGTAACCAGTCTATCCAACAGCATCTCCTATATGTTCTCTCCCAGACTGATAGAGAGGATATCTGGAGTGTATCCGAAGGTAACCAGTCCATCCAACAGCATCACCTATATGTTCTCTCCCAGACTGATAGAGAGGATGTCTGGAGGGTAGCATAAGGTAACCAGTCCATCACCTATATGTTCTCTCCCAGACTGATAGACAGGGTGTCTGGAGTGTATCAGAAGGTAACCAGTCCATCACCTATATGTTCTCTCCCAGACTGATAGAGAGGATGTCTGGAGGGTAGCATAAGGTAACCAGTCCATCACCTATATGTTCTCTCCCAGACTGAGTGTCTGGAGGGTAGCATCCAGTCCATCACCTATATGTTCTCTCCCAGACTGATAGAGAGGATGTCTGGAGGGTAGCATAAGGTAACCAGTCCATCACCTATATGTTCTCTCCCAGACTGATAGACAGGGTGTCTGGAGTGTATCCGAAGGTAACCAGTCCATCCAACAGCATCTCCTATATGTTCTCTCCCAGACTGATAGAGAGGATGTCTGGAGGGTAGCATAAGGTAACCAGTCCATCACCTATATGTTCTCTCCCAGACTGATAGAGAGGATGTCTGGAGTGTAGCAGAAGGTAACCAGTCCATCACCTATATGTTCTCTCCCAGACTGATAGAGAGGATGTCTGGAGTGTATCAGAAGGTAACCAGTCCATCCAACAGCATCTCCTATATGTTCTCTCCCAGACTGATAGACAGAATGTCTGGAGTGTATCCGAAGGTAACCAGTCCATCCAACAGCATCTCCTATATGTTCTCTCCCAGACTGATAGAGAGGATGTCTGGAGTGTATCATAAGGTAACCAGTCCATCACCTATATGTTCTCTCCCAGACTGATAGAGAGGATGTCTGGAGTGTAGCATAAGGTAACCAGTCCATCACCTATATGTTCTCTCCCAGACTGATAGAGAGGATGTCTGGAGGGTAGCATAAGGTAACCAGTCCATCACCTATATGTTCTCTCCCAGACTGATAGAGAGGATGTCTGGAGGGTAGCATAAGGTAACCAGTCCATCACCTATATGTTCTCTCCCAGACTGATAGAGAGGATGTCTGGAGGGTAGCATAAGGTAACCAGTCCATCACCTATATGTTCTCTCCCAGACTGATAGAGAGGATGTCTGGAGGGTAGCATAAGGTAACCAGTCCATCACCTATATGTTCTCTCCCAGACTGATAGACAGGGTGTCTGGAGTGTATCAGGTGTTAATGAATCATCACCTTAGAAAGCAATGCTGTATTAAGGTGTTAAAACAACATCGACAAGGACCATGTTTTGGTACTTACCAAGGCATGTCCAGAGTGCACAAGAGGAGATTACTGTGACTCAGATTACTGTGACTCAGATTACTGTGTGACTCAGATTACTGTGTGACTCAGATTACTGTGTGACTCAGATTACTGTGACTCACATAGAATGTGACTGTGGTCTCGTTGACTCGTGACTGCTGGTGTGGCGGTAATATGGTCAACACAACAGCCCAAGCTGGAGAGAAAAATGTGCCGTTTTAAAAGCTAATTTCCTGCAGTTCTACACATTTTGTCAATAGGGAGGAGAGAAATGTTTGCTGTCCCCAGCTGGTAATTTTTCATTTTATTTTACCTTCATTTAACGAGGCAATTCAGTTAAGAACAAATTCTTATTTTCAATGACGGCCTAGGAACAAACAGTGTGTTAACTGCCATGTTCAGGGGCAGAATGACAGATTTGTACCTTGTCAGCTTGGGGATTTGAACTTGCAACCTTCCGGTTACTAGTCCAACACTAACCACTAGGCTACGCTGCCGACCCATGATTTGACCATGTTTGCTAGCTGGCCTCTAGACTAATTTACCAATCTAAATGTTTAGTTGACATGGCTAATTGAGTGACAGTCAGTGGCTGGCATAAAGAGAAAAGCTGCTGATGTAAAATCACGTTTCTAAATTGCACCTTGGTGTATTCTACTATTATAACTCTCAACAGTAAGTTGAGATCCCATAGGACTTACCTTTTGGGGGAGGGATTGATCCATGGGCCGACAGAATCAGGCGGGGCTGCCAGTTGCCCTGGTCTGGGAGAATCAGCACCGCTCTCTTCTGCCCCCTAGTGTCTCTTTTACATATTCAAATGCACTTTGTTTCAAATTCTAATGAATTCAAAATATAGGATGTAGAACACCAAACATAGCTTTACATAAAATATAAATATGTAATCACATCATTATGAATACATTTCACATGGGTACTATTTAATAATCGTTCATAGTCTTTACAGCACAATCTAATCTGTCAAAATGTGATCCAATGTAAGATTATATTCAACCAACCAAAGAAATGTAACTTGTATTTTTTATTTATTTTAATCACTTCATCATTGATCCTATATCAGCCATACAGTATAAAGACCAGGGGTTGGAACCAAAATTAATTTTTCCAATTGTTTCGTTCTGAACAGGAAAATACAAATTTAACTGTTACGTTCCACTGTTCCGACCAGCAAAATAACGTTCTGAACCGGTTCAAACCAAACAAAAGTACCGGTTTATAGCGTTCCTCTCTCTTCCTTTTTTAACCTTTAAAATCAACCCCCCCCCTTCACATTTAGCTAATTAAATGACTTCACCAATCAGTGCGGATAGAGCAGGGGGGGGGAGCCTAAACATGCACACACACTGGTAAAGACTTTCAGCTTGCAGGCAGATACTGGAATATGTTTCTGAGTGACAGAGTGAGGGCTTTGCCTTGGCTTGGCACATTGTTGCGTTTTTTTGTGAGAGTAGAAACAACACCTGGAATGTAAAAGAACGTTATTAACCGGTTCCCATGCTTTTAAAATAATGGTTCTGTTCCGGAACAGTACGGATCACTTTCGTTCCAGGTTCTGTTTCTGCTACTTGAAAAATTACATTATTTTCCGGCTTTTCAGTTCTGTTCCGGTTCCAACACGTAATGAGGACACAGCTCCGTTCTCCTGGTTCTAGATAACACGGCAGTCTTACCAGTCAGGGGGAGGGTTTCTAAAAAAAGCTTGGTTGCCAACGTGGTACCTCAGTCCTCTTGATGACCCAGACTCACACCACTCATAGAACAACCAGCAAAATGTCCATTTGACAAATTTGGTTCATTAACGCACATAAAATACAAGTGGAGGCTGGTGGGAGGAGCTATAGGAGGACAGGCTTATTGTAAATGGCTGACATGGAATTAATGGAATGGCATCAAATGGAAACCACCTGTTCGACTCCGTTCCATAATTCCATTCCAGCCATTACAACGAGCCTGTCCTCCTATAGCTCCTCCCACCAGCCTCCTCTGGAGAATACAGACAGTCAAACGTAGATATTTCAATGGTCACTGTGGAGGCTGGGTTGTCAGGGGAAATAACATGCCACGTTAGTTACAAGGCTTTCAGGGAAACTCACCCCCAGACGAATACAGACAGGAGGCCAAGTCCAGCTTGAATGCAGACCAATGGGCAAAAGTACCAGACTGATAGATGGGCAAAAGTACCCATTATCCACCCTTCTCCTGTACTGTACCCTCATATTCCCAGTCGTGGACTTTTAAACACAGGGCTGATGTAAACATTGGCTTGAGGGAGTTGAGTTTCCACCGTTGTTAAACCAATGTGAGAAAGAACCCAAGAGAAGTACACACTTCAGGAGAAGGGTGGAGGATCGGGACAGAGCCAGACAGACAGACAGACGAACAAGACAAATGGGCGAGGGAACTGACGAGCGGCCCGGGCGGTGGGCGGGTACGTTCAGGCTCTGAGCCTGAGGAGTTCAGTCTGAGTTAGTTTCTCCCGCCTCACACCGTCCAGTTGGTAGCTAGTACAGCAACGTTGTCAAAAAGGCTAGGTTTTAGTTTCCTTTTCCAAGGCATTGGGTTCCTTTGTTCTTTTCCTGCTGTATACAACAGAAAGATAGAAGACACGTGTAACAGCAGCCCGACGGTGGATGGGGTCAGTCGGGTGGAGGCAGGGAGAGAGGTGGGACGGTCTACTCCAGCACCACAGTGCCTCCTGCTGTCTCCAGGGCTGTCTTCAGCTTCTCCGCCTCCTCTTTGGACACATTGGCTCTGATCTCCTGGGGGAGGGACTCAACCAACTTCTTAGCCTGGTAGAGGACAGAGGAGATCAGTGATCTACAGTAACAATAACACAAAGCAACCAACTTCTTAGCCTGGTAGAGGACAGAGGATCTATAGTAACATTAACACAAAGCAACCTCCTAGACAGACATGATTGTATGTATTTCAGAGTAAGAAACAGAAGGAGGATTATACAGAGAACAAAGGTCTCCAACTTCTATATTAACCTACTATATACATACAGAGAGCAGGACCACAGAGTGAAAGGCCTCCAACTTCTATATTAACCTACTATATACATACAGAGAGCAGGACCAGAGAGTGAAAGGTCTCCAACTTCTATATTAACCTACTATATACATACAGAGAGCAGGACCAGAGTGAAAGGTCTCCAACTTCTATATTAACCTACTATATACATACAGAGAGCAGGACCACAGAGTGAAAGGTCTCCAACTTCTATATTAACCTACTATATACATACAGAGCAGGACAGGACCAGAGAGTGAAAGGCCTCTCAACTTCTATATTAACCTACTATATACATACAGAGAGCAGGACCAGAGAGTGAAAGGTCTCCAACTTCTATATTAACCTACTATATACATACAGAGAGCAGGACCAGAGTGAAAGGCCTCCAACTTCTATATTAACCTACTATATACATACAGAGAGCAGGACCAGAGTGAAAGGTCTCCAACTTCTATATTAACCTACTATATACATACAGAGAGCAGGACCAGAGAGTGAAAGGTCTCCAACTTCTATATTAACCTACTATATACATACAGAGAGCAGGACCAGAGTGAAAGGTCTCCAACTTCTATATTAACCTACTATATACATACAGAGAGCAGGACCAGAGTGAAAGGTCTCCTACTATATACATACAGAGAGCAACTTCTATATTAACCTACTATATACATACAGAGAGCAGGACCAGAGAGTGAAAGGTCTCCAACTTCTATATTAACCTACTATATACATACAGAGAGCAGGACCAGAGAGTGAAAGGTCTCCAACTTCTATATTAACCTACTATATACATACAGAGAGCAGGACCAGAGAGTGAAAGGTCTCCAACTTCTATATTAACCTACTATATACATACAGAGAGCAGGACCAGAGAGTGAAAGGTCTCCAACTTCTATATTAACCTACTATATACAGAGAGCAGGACAGAGAGGTCTCAGGACCAGAGAGTGAAAGGTCTCCAACTTCTATATTAACCTACTATATACATACAGAGAGCAGGACCAGAGAGTGAAAGGTCTCCAACTTCTATATTAACCTACTATATACATACAGAGAGCAGGACCAGAGTGAAAGGTCTCCAACTTCTATATTAACCTACTATATACATACAGAGAGCAGGACCAGAGAGTGAAAGGTCTCCAACTTCTATATTAACCTACTATATACATACAGAGAGCAGGACCAGAGAGTGAAAGGTCTCCAACTTCTATATTAACCTACTATATACATACAGAGAGCAGGACCAGAGAGTGAAAGGTCTCCAACTTCTATATTAACCTATATACATATATACCTACTATATACATACAGAGAGCAGGACCAGAGTGAAAGGTCTCCAACTTCTATATTAACCTACTATATACATACAGAGAGCAGGACCAGAGTGAAAGGTCTCCAACTTCTATATTAACCTACTATATACATACAGAGAGCAGGACCAGAGAGTGAAAGGTCTCCAACTTCTATATTAACCTACTATATACATATAAAGGTCTCCAACTATACCTACTATATACATACAGAGAGCAGGACCAGAGTGAAAGGTCTCCAACTTCTATATTAACCTACTATATACATACAGAGAGCAGGACCAGAGTGAAAGGTCTCCAACTTCTATATTAACCTACTATATACATACAGAGAGCAGGACCAGAGAGTGAAAGGTCTCCAACTTCTATATTAACCTACTATATACATACAGAGAGCAGGACCACAGAGTGAAAGGTCTCCAACTTCTATATTAACCTACTATATACATACAGAGAGCAGGACCAGAGTGAAAGGTCTCCAACTTCTATATTAACCTACTATATACATACAGAGAGCAGGACCAGAGAGTGAAAGGTCTCCAACTTCTATATTAACCTACTATATACATACAGAGAGCAGGACCAGAGTGAAAGGTCTCCAACTTCTATATTAACCTACTATATACATACAGAGAGCAGGACCAGAGTGAAAGGTCTCCAACTTCTATATTAACCTACTATATACATACAGAGAGCAGGACCACAGAGTGAAAGGCCTCCAACCCAGAGCTTTCCTATGTCTCAGACTGATTTGACTGTGTGTCCTTTAAGCGTGGACACTGGAACATGTGTGGTCAGAGATGGAAAGGACAAATGATTACAGAGACAGGAAAGAACTAAAGAATCCTTGTCTGACTGTGACATCACACAGAGACAAACAGACCATCTGACCTGCACCAGGTTCAAGCCTCGTCTGGCTGTGACATCAGAGACAAACAGACCATCTGACCTGCACCAGGTTCAAGCCTCGTCTGGCTGTGACATCACACAGAGACAAACAGACCATCTGACCTGCACCAGGTTCAAAGCCTCGTCTGGCTGTGACATCACACAGAGACAAACAGACCATCTGACCTGCACCAGGTTCAAGCCTCGTCTGGCTGTGACATCACACAGAGACAAACAGACCATCTGACCTGACCAGGTTCAAGCACAGAGGCTGTGACAAACAAACAGACCATCTGACCTGCACCAGGTTCAAGCCTTGGATGGCTGTGACATCACACAGAGACAAACAGACCATCTGACCTGCACCAGGTTCAAGCCTTGGATGGCTGTGACATCAGAGACAAACAGACCATCTGACAGAGACAAACAGACAAACAGACCATCTGACCTGCACCAGGTTCAAGCCTTGGATGGCTGTGACATCACACAGAGACAAACAGACCATCTGACCTGCACCAGGTTCAAGCCTTGGATGGCTGTGACATCACACAGAGACAAACAGACCATCTGACCTGCACCAGGTTCAAGCCTTGGATGGCTGTGACATCACACAGACAAACAGACCATCTGACCTGCACCAGGTTCAAGCCTTGGATGGCTGTGACATCACACAGAGACAAACAGACCATCTGACCTGCACCAGGTTCAAGCCTTGGATGGCTGTGACATCACACAGAGACAAACAGACCATCTGACCTGCACCAGGTTCAAGCCTCGTCTGGCTGTGACATCACACAGAGACAAACAGACCATCTGACCTGCACCAGGTTCAAGCCTTGGATGGCTGTGACATCACACAGAGACAAACAGACCATCTGACCTGCACCAGGTTCAAGCCTTGGATGGCTGTGACATCACACAGAGACAAACAGACCATCTGACCTGCACCAGGTTCAAGCCTTGGATGGCTGTGACATCACACAGAGACAAACAGACCATCTGACCTGCACCAGGTTCAAGCCTTGGATGGCTGTGACATCACACAGAGACAAACAGACCATCTGACCTGCACCAGGTTCAAGCCTTGGATGGCTGTGACATCACAGAGACAAACAGACCATCTGACCTGCACCAGGTTCAAGCCTTGGATGGCTGTGACATCACACAGAGACAAACAGACCATCTGACCTGCACCAGGTTCAAGCCTTGGATGGCTGTGACATCACAGAGACAAACAGACCATCTGACCTGCAAAAGCCTTGGATGGCTGTGACATCACACAGACAAACAGACCATCTGACCTGCACCAGGTTCAAGCAAACAGACCATCTGACTGCACCAGGTTCAAGCCTGGCTGTGACATCACACAGAGACAAACAGACCATCTGACCTGCACCAGGTTCAAGCCTTGGATGGCTGTGACATCACACAGAGACAAACAGACCATCTGACCTGCACCAGGTTCAAGCCTTGGATGGCTGTGACATCACACAGAGACAAACAGACCATCTGACCTGCACCAGGTTCAAGCCTTGGATGGCTGTGACATCACACAGAGACAAACAGACCATCTGACCTGCACCAGGTTCAAGCAAACAGACCATCTGACCTGCACCAGGTGTGACATCACACACAGAGACAAACAGACCATCTGACCAGGTTCAAAGCCTTGGAGGTTCACACAGAGACAAACAGACCTGACCTGCACCAGGTTCAAGCCTGGCTGTGACATGACATCACAGAGACAAACAGACCATCTGACCTGCACCAGGTTCAAGCCTTGGATGGCTGTGACATCACACAGAGACAAACAGACCATCTGACCTGCACCAGGTTCAAGCCTTGGATGGCTGTGACATCACACAGAGACAAACAGACCATCTGACCTGCACCAGGTTCAAGCCTTGGATGGCTGTGACATCACACAGAGACAAACAGACCATCTGACCTGCACCAGGTTCAAGCCTCTGGATGGCTGTGACATCACACAGAGACAAACAGACCAGGTTCAAGCCTCTGTGACATCACACAGAGACAAACAGACCATCTGACCTGCACCAGGTTCAAGCCTTGGATGGCTGTGACATCACACAGAGACAAACAGACCATCTGACCTGCACCAGGTTCAAAGCCTTGGATGGCTGTGACATCACACAGAGACAAACAGACCATCTGACCTGCACCAGGTTCAAGCCTTGGATGGCTGTGACATCACACAGAGACAAACAGACCATCTGACCTGCACCAGGTTCAAGCCTTGGATGGCTGTGACATCACACAGAGACAAACAGACCATCTGACCTGCACCAGGTTCAAGCCTTGGATGGCTGTGACATCACACAGAGACAAACAGACCATCTGACCTGCACCAGGTTCAAGCCTTGGATGGCTGTGACATCACACAGAGACAAACAGACCATCTGACCTGCACCAGGTTCAAGCCTTGGATGGCTGTGACATCACACAGAGACAAACAGACCATCTGACCTGCACCAGGTTCAAGCCTTGGATGGCTGTGACATCACACAGAGACAAACAGACCATCTGACCTGCACCAGGTTCAAGCCTTGGATGGCTGTGACATCACAAACAGACCACAAACAGACCATCTGACCTGCACCAGGTTCAAGCCTTGGATGGCTGTGACATCACACAGAGACAAACAGACCATCTGACCTGCACCAGGTTCAAGCCTTGGATGGCTGTGACATCACACAGAGACAAACAGACCATCTGACCTGCACCAGGTTCAAGCCTTGGATGGCTGTGACATCACACAGAGACAAACAGACCATCTGACCTGCACCAGGTTCAAGCCTTGGATGGCTGTGACATCACACAGAGACAAACAGACCATCTGACCTGCACCAGGTTCAAGCCTTGGATGGCTGTGACATCACACAGAGACAAACAGACCATCTGACCTGCACCAGGTTCAAGCCTTGGATGGCTGTGACATCACACAGAGACAAACAGACCATCTGACCTGCACCAGGTTCAAGCCTTGGATGGCTGTGACATCACACAGAGACAAACAGACCATCTGACCTGCACCAGGTTCAAGCCTTGGATGGCTGTGACATCACACAGAGACAAACAGACCATCTGACCTGCACCAGGTTCAAGCCTTGGATGGCTGTGACATCACACAGAGACAAACAGACCATCTGACCTGCACCAGGTTCAAGCCTTGGATGGCTGTGACATCACACAGAGACAAACAGACCATCTGACCTGCACCAGGTTCAAGCCTTGGATGGCTGTGACATCACACAGAGACAAACAGACCATCTGACCTGCACCAGGTTCAAGCCTTGGATGGCTGTGACATCACACAGAGACAAACAGACCATCTGACCTGCACCAGGTTCAAGCCTTGGATGGCTGTGACATCACACAGAGACAAACAGACCATCTGACCTGCACCAGGTTCAAGCCTTGGATGGCTGTGACATCACACAGAGACAAACAGACCATCTGACCTGCACCAGGTTCAAGCCTTGGATGGCTGATGGCTGTGACATCACACAGAGACAAACAGACCATCTGACCTGCACCAGGTTCAAGCCTTGGATGGCTGTGACATCACACAGAGACAAACAGACCATCTGACCTGCACCAGGTTCAAGCCTTGGATGGCTGTGACATCACACAGAGACAAACAGACCATCTGACCTGCACCAGGTTCAAGCCTTGGATGGCTGTGACATCACACAGAGACAAACAGACCATCTGACCTGCACCAGGTTCAAGCCTTGGATGGACTGTGACATCACACTGTGACATCACAAACAGACCATCTGACCTGCACCAGGTTCAAGCCTTGGATGGCTGTGACATCACACAGAGACAAACAGACCATCTGACCTGCACCAGGTTCAAGCCTTGGATGGCTGTGACATCACAGGTTCAGAGACATCACACAGAGACAAACAGACCATCTGACCTGCACCAGGTTCAAGCCTTGGATGGCTGTGACATCACACAGAGACAAACAGACCATCTGACCTGCACCAGGTTCAAGCCTTGGATGGCTGTGACATCACACAGAGACAAACAGACCATCTGACCTGCTTGGATGGATGGCTGTGACATCACACAGAGACAAACAGACCATCTGACCTGCACCAGGTTCAAAGCCTTGGCTGTGACATGGACAAACAGACCATCTGACCTGACATCACATCAGAGACAAACAGACCATCTGACCTGCACCAGGTTCAAGCCTTGGATGGCTGTGACATCACACAGAGACAAACAGACCAGACCATCTGACCATGCAAACAGACCAGACCTTCAAGCCTTGGATGGCTGTGACATCACACAGAGACAAACAGACCATCTGACCTGCACCAGGTTCAAGCCTTGGATGGCTGTGACATCACACAGAGACAAACAGACCATCTGACCTGCACCAGGTTCAAGCCTTGGATGGCTGTGACATCACACAGAGACAAACAGACCATCTGACCTGCACCAGGTTCAAGCCTTGGATGGCTGTGACATCACAGAGACAAACAGACCATCTGACCTGGTTCAAGCCAGGCTGTGACATCACAGAGACAAACAGACCATCTGACCTGCACCAGGTTCAAGCCTTGGATGGCTGTGACATCACACAGAGACAAACAGACCATCTGACCTGCACCAGGTTCAAGCCTTGGATGGCTGTGACATCACACAGAGACAAACAGACCATCTGACCTGCACCAGGTTCAAGCCTTGGATGGCTGCCTGACATCACACAGACATCACACAGAGACAAACAGACCATCTGACCTGCACCAGGTTCAAGCCTTGGATGGCTGTGACATCACAGAGACAAACAGACCATCTGACCTGCACCAGGTTCAAGCCTTGGATGGCTGTGACATCACACAGAGACAAACAGACCATCTGACCTGCACCAGGTTCAAGCCTTGGATGGCTGTGACATCACACAGAGACAAACAGACCATCTGACCTGCACCAGGTTCAAGCCTTGGATGGCTGTGACATCACCTGCACCAGGTTCAAGCCTTGGATGAGACAAACAGACCATCTGACCTGCACCAGGTTCAAGCCTTGGATGGCTGTGACATCACACAGAGACAAACAGACCATCTGACCTGCATCCAGGTTCAAGGTTCAAGCCTTGGATGGCTGTGACATCACACAGAGACAAACAGACCATCTGACCTGCACCAGGTTCAAGCCTTGGATGGCTGTGACATCACACAGAGACAAACAGACCATCTGACCTGCACCAGGTTCAAGCCTTGGATGGCTGTGACATCACACAGAGACAAACAGACCATCTGACCTGCACCAGGTTCACATCACACAGAGACAAACTTCTGACCTGCACCAGGTTCAAGGCTGTGACATCACACAGAGACAAACAGACCATCTGACCTGCACCAGGTTCAAGCCTTGGATGGCTGTGACATCACAGAGACAAACAGACCATCTGACCTGCACCAGGTTCAAGCCTTGGATGGCTGTGACATCACAGAGACAAACAGACCATCTGACCTGCACCAGGTTCAAGCCTTGGATGGCTGTGACATCACACAGAGACAAACAGACCATCTGACCTGCACCAGGTTCAAGCCTTGGATGGCTGTGACATCACAGAGACAAACAGACCATCTGACCTGCACCAGGTTCAAACAGCCTTGGGTTCATGGCTGTGACATCACAGAGACAAACAGACCATCTGACCTGCACCAGGTTCAAGCCTTGGATGGCTGTGACATCACAGAGACAAACAGACCATCTGACCTGCACCAGGTTCAAGCCTTGGATGGCTGTGACATCACACAGAGACAAACAGACCATCTGACCTGCACCAGGTTCAAGCCTTGGATGGCTGTGACATCACACAGAGACAAACAGACCATCTGACCTGCACCAGGTTCAAGCCTTGGATGGCTGTGACATCACACAGAGACAAACAGACCATCTGACCTGCACCAGGTTCAAGCAAACTTGGGTTCAAGCCTGGCTGTGACATCACACAGAGACAAACAGACCATCTGACCTGCACCAGGTTCAAGCCTTGGATGGCTGTGACATCACACAGAGACAAACAGACCATCTGACCTGCACCAGGTTCAAGCCTTGGATGGCTGTGACATCACACAGAGACAAACAGACCATCTGACCTGCACCAGGTTCAAGCCTTGGTCTGGCTGTGACATCACACAGAGACAAACAGACCATCTGACCTGCACCAGGTTCAAGCCTTGGATGGCTGTGACATCACACAGAGACAAACAGACCATGACTGACCTGCACCAGGTTCAAGCACTTCAAGCCTGGATGGCTGTGACATCACACAGAGACAAACAGACCATCTGACCTGCACCAGGTTCAAGCCTTGGATGGCTGTGACATCACACAGAGACAAACAGACCATCTGACCTGCACCAGGTTCAAGCCTTGGCTGTGATGGCTGTGACATCACACAGAGACAAACAGACCATCTGACCTGCACCAGGTTCAAGCCTTGGATGGCTGTGACATCACAGAGACAAACAGACCATCTGACCTGCACCAGGTTCAAGCCTTGGATGCTGTTCTTCACTTCTTTTATGAGTTTCACTTTCTCTGCTGCCTTCAGTTCTGTCAGTTTTACTGTGAAGTGTGTCTTCTCTTTCTTGACTGGTGCCGCGTCCTCTTCCACTGCCTGTAGGAGCAGAATGAATACAATGCAAGATTAAAACATGCTGCATCTACGCCCTGAGGACACTACATGACATGTTGATGTGTACAGTCAAACAGCCACAACGGTTCAATGCATTGCAGTAAAGAGGCTTACATTGGGCATTGAAACTAAACAAGGTTATAGCCTTTATAGATAGAAGGGGCCTTTATAGATAGAGCTCTGCAGGGCTACCTCCTAGATCAAGTCATGTGGGGTAACCACGGGGGATGACCACGGGGCACCGTGTAAGGGGTGACCACGGGGCACCGTGTAAGCCTTGGGCTGTGACATCACAGGGAAGCCTTGGATGGCTGTGACATCACAGAGACAAACAGACCACGGGGCATCAGTGTAAGGGGTAACCACGGGGCATCGTGTACCAGGGGTAACCACGGGGCATCGTGTAAGGGGTAACCACGGGCACCAGTAAGGGGTGACCACGGGGCATCGTGTAGGGGTGACCACGGGGCATGTGTAAGGGGTAACCACGGGCATCGTGTAAGGGGTAACCACGGGGCATCGTGTAACCTGCACCAGGGTAACCACGGGGCATCGTGTAAGGGGTAACCACGGGGCATCGTGTAAGGGGTAACCACGGGGCATCGTGTAAGGGGGCCTGGTAACCACGGGGCATCGTGGGGTAACCACGGGGTGTAACCACGGGGCATCATGTAAGGGGGGGGTGAAGGGGTACCACGGGGCATCATGTAAGGGGTAACCACGGGGTGTAAGGGGTGACCACGGGGCATCATGTAAGGGGTAACCACGGGGCATCATGTAAGGGGTAACCACGGGGCATCGTGTAAGGGGTAACCACGGGGCATCGTGTAAGGGGTAACCACGGGGCATCGGGGGGCCTAACCACGGGGCATCGTGTAAGGGGGGTAACCACGGGGCATCGTGTAAGGGGTAACCACGGGGCATCCACGGGGCATCGTGTAAGGGGTAACCACGGGGCATCGTGTAAGGGGGACCACGGGGCATCGTGTAAGGGGTAACCACGGGGCATCGTGTAAGGGGTAACCACGGGGCATCGTGTAAGGGGTAACCACGGGGCATCGTGTAAGGGGTAACCACGGGGCATCGTGTAAGGGGTAACCACGGGGCATCGTGTAAGGGGGAACCACGGGGCATCGTGTAAGGGGGAACCACGGGGCATCGTGTAAGGGGTAACCACGGGGCATCGTGTAAGGGGTAACCACGGGGCATCGTGTAAGGGGTAACCACGGGGCATCGTGTAAGGGGTAACCACGGGGCATCGTAAGGGGTAACCACGGGGCATCATGTAAGGGGTAACCACGGGGCATCGTAAGGGGTAACCACGGGGCATCATGGGGGGCATCGTAACCACGGGGCATCGTGTAAGGGGTAACCACGGGGCATCGTGTAAGGGGTAACCACGGGCATCGTGTAAGGGGTAACCACGGGCATCGTGTAAGGGGTAACCACGGGCATCGTGGGGTAACCAAGGGGTAACCACGGGGCATCGTGTAAGGGGTAACCACGGGGCATCGTGTAAGGGGTACCACGGGTGTAAGGGGTAACCACGGGGCATCGTGTAAGGGGTAACCACGGGGCATCATGTAAGGGGTAACCACGGGGCATCATGTAAGGGGTAACCACGGGGGCATCGTGTAAGGGGTAACCACGGGGCATCGTGTAAGGGGGACCACGGGGCATCATGTAAGGGGCATCATGGGCTAACCAACACAGGTAAAGAAGCTTGATAAACGTATTGAATAAAACACAGAAACACACTGAAACAATCCCGTCTTACCAGAGCTGCAGGTGTTGCTGCTGCAGTCATGGCTCCCATTGGCATCATCCCAACATCCTGGATATTCAGGGTTTTCTGGGACAAAACATTTAAACATACTTTATTGGAGAAATTGATCAAATCAAAATGTTACTCATCACATGCCTCGTTAACAACAGGTGTAGACCAACAGTGAAATGCTGACTTAGACCTTCCCAGCAATACAGAGAGAAAGAGAATGGAAATAATAAAGTAAAACAAGTAATAATAAATACACAATGAGTAATGATAACATGGCTTTATACACGGGGTACCAGTACATATAAGCAACAGGTAGCCTAGTGGTTAGAGTGGAGGGGCGGCAGGTAGCCTAGTGGTTAGAGTGGAGGGGCGGCAGGTAGCCTAGTGGTTAGAGTGTAGGGGCGGCAGGTAGCCTAGTGGTTAGAGTGTAGGGTCGGCAGGTAGCCTAGTGGTTAGAGTGTAGGGGCGGCAGGTAGCCTAGTGGTTAGAGTGTAGGGCGGCAGGTAGCCTAGTGGTTAGAGTGGAGGGGCGGCAGGTAGCCTAGTGGTTAGAGTGTAGGGCGGCAGGTAGCCTAGTGGTTAGAGTGTAGAGGCGGCAGGTAGCCTAGTGGTTAGAGTGTAGGGGCGGCAGGTAGCCTAGTGGTTAGAGTGTAGGGGCGGCAGGTAGCCTAGTGGTTAGAGTGTAGGTTCGGCAGGTAGCCTAGTGGTTAGAGTGTAGGGGCGGCAGGTAGCCTAGTGGTTAGAGTGTAGGGGCGGCAGGTAGCCTAGTGGTTAGAGTGTAGAGGCGGCAGGTAGCCTAGTGGTTAGAGTGTAGAGGCGGCAGGTAGCCTAGTGGTTAGAGTGTAGGGTCGGCAGGTAGCCTAGTGGTTAGAGTGTAGGGGCGGCAGGTAGCCTAGTGGTTAGAGTGTAGGGCGGCAGGTAGCCTAGTGGTTAGAGTGTAGGGGCGGCAGGTAGCCTAGTGGTTAGAGTGTAGGGGGCGGCAGGGTAGCCTAGTGGTTAGAGTGGAGGGTTAGAGTGTAGAGGCAGGTAGCCTAGTGGTTAGAGTGTAGGGCGGCAGGTAGCCTAGTGGTTAGAGTGTAGGGGCGGCAGGTAGCCTAGTGGTTAGAGTGTAGGGGCGGCAGGTAGCCTAGTGGTTAGAGTGGTAGCCTAGTGGTTAGAGTGGAGGGCGGCAGGTAGCCTAGTGGTTAGAGTGTAGGGGCGGCAGGTAGCCTAGTGGTTAGAGTGGAGGGGCGGCAGGTAGCCTAGTGGTTAGAGTGTAGGGGCGGCAGGTAGTCTAGTGGTTAGAGTGTAGGGCGGCAGGTAGTCTAGTGGTTAGAGTGTAGGGGCGGCAGGTAGTCTAGTGGTTAGAGTGTAGGGGCGGCAGGTAGTCT